>NC_134687.1:455737546-456037546 GCF_050947455.1 Rhinoderma darwinii
ACCTTGTACTGTTAGGGGAGATGTGACACATTAACCATTGTTAGCGGGACTCTGGTCTGTAGAGGGGATGTAATCATAATATTTGAAGGTATTTTCCAGCTCCACCATAGTGATCTCTTGTTTCATGCAATGTAATAAGTGTCAGAAAATATGTTAATACTAAGGTCTGCCTTCCATCGAAGGGAAAATAAATAAATAAGGAATACATTGAGGAAAGTGGAAGGTTGTAGCAAATAAGTCAAATGATCTGTTGATGTGAGGATTAAGTGATAGTTAAACACAATATGGTAACTGGGGCTGTACAGGAAATTTGCTTGGTGCTTAGGATCTTATTACTGCAGAATAATAAACAAACGGATTGATGTCTCCTGTAGAATATGCAGGAACTGACCAGGTACATACATACGCTATGCTTTACTGTACACATCTCATAGGCGAACACTATTTGGCACAATGACCCACTACTTACACATACAATGTTATTCGTGTTCCATTAAATATTGTAACAATGTAGCTGAGTCTTGATAGAATTGTATCATTTCGTCAGACTGCCGTTTCCTGCCCTGGTTGGCCATTTCAGTATAGAGCAACAGGAGAAAAAAAACAAAAGACACAAAGCTGGGTGTTGACGTTCCTAAGAGTGATAGATTAAGTGCCCTTTAACCCCTTGGAACCCGGGGCATAGACCACTGTCTGTTGTTTTTTTGGGAAAAAAAATGTACTTGATGACATCGCATATGAAAAACAGGAGTATTGTGCAGGTTTTATAGCCAGAACTCATATAAAGGGGGAGGGGGGTCACGTCTGTCATCTGGGGACTGTAGTGCAAATCACAATGGAAACAGGTAGATAGACATATAAATTGTAGGACGATGCTAAGGAAATGATTTTCATTCTGTATCCTGAGATATGTCTGTCTCATGTTCCTTTGGAGTCGTTTTATTTAATTGTCATTTTGATAGTGATTGTAATAATAATAATAATAATAATAATAATAATAATAATAATAATAATAATAGTAGTAATAATAATAATAGTAGTAATAATAATAATAATAGTTCTACAATAGTATAAACATGACAGACCAGTAAATGTTGCACTGGCTCTTAAAGATCCGCCTACCCATATACTTTTACAGTACATAAGTTGTTATAAGGCATATAATGGTGAGCGCATTATATAGCAGAATTACTTCTAGGCTGCGCTAATGCGCTGGATTCCTTGCCTGTCCCTGGGCGCTAGTATAGGACTCTGCAGCCTGAAGCCAGGAAATGTTGACTTATACCTCTGCCTGACTGTCTACCTGTCATACACAGGCGTAACAACAACTGTCACAACACAACTCACAAGACCTGTTCACCAGCAAAAGTGCAACATCAATATGGCAAATGTCACCAATATTCAGCCCACGACCTACTAAATGTGTACATTCTGCCTGAACATTTGTGTATGTGTGTATATATATATATATATATATATATATATATATATATATATATACATATATATACATATATGTGTATGTATATATATATCTATATATATATATATATATATATATATATATATATGCACATATATAGTAGGCATGTAGTAGCATATTGTCGCTAATGCCCCAATAAATCATGAGTCAGAATACATAGTGTAGTGACATTAATGGACATATAAAAATATGCAAAATACATGTTAATTATACATGGTTTTAGCAAAACTCTGAATTAAGATGCCTCAAACAGTCATGACAAACCACATCAGCAACGCAGCCATACTATACATATACCGCGTTCTCCAAATTATTTACATAATATAGGGCATATAGAGCTGAGTCCTGAATACAATTTACTTGCAAGAGCATAGGGCATTACTCACTGTATAGTAAGTACCCTTGGGGCACGTTCAGACGTGGCGGAATTCTTCCGCTGAAAATATTGCTGCAGATTCTTTCCGAATTTGCAGCAACATTTTCATATTTGACAGGCAATTCAGGCGTTGTGGATATCACAGCAGACTTGCTGCAGATTACAGCCTTTCAAATGCAAAATGCTGAGATCCGCAGTGAAAGTCCGCTTCTTCTCCGCAACATAATGAGCATGATGCGGAGGGAAAATTCTGCACTGCTGCCTACATTCTGCACAGTTATTTTCCGCAAAGTCTGAACTAAATTTCCTAAAAATGTATAGAAACAAATGTAAAAAACGGCCGCTGGAGAATTCCACTGCGGACTGTCCACAGTGGAATTCTCCAGCGGCCGTTTACATTTGTTTCAATACATTTTGAGGCAAGTTAGTTCAGACGTTGCGGAAAACTCCGCTGCGGACCATAGGCTAGGGGGGGGTGGAATTTTCCCTCCGCAGCATGCACTGACTGTTGCGGAGAAGAAGCGGAATTTCACTGCGGATTTCAGCCTTTGCAATGCAAAAACTGAAATCTGTGGCATGTCCGCTGTCTTTTTGGCAACGTCTGAATTACCTGTCAAATATGCAAATTTTGGTGCAGATTCGTTGCGTAATTGCCCCAAATCTGCACCAACATTTG
The DNA here is from genome assembly GCF_050947455.1 of Rhinoderma darwinii. NCBI lineage: Eukaryota > Metazoa > Chordata > Amphibia > Anura > Rhinodermatidae > Rhinoderma > Rhinoderma darwinii. Next base: position 455,740,082 of record NC_134687.1, read on the forward strand.
CAGCGGAAAAACTCCGCCACGTCTGGCCGTGCCCTAATAATGTGTATAATTTGAGAACATTACATATTGGAAGAATACTGCCCATGATATATAGGGAAGGTAGAGTAATTATAGTTTTGATATGTAGGCTCTGATAAGAGATTCAATGATATGAGAGGAGGTGATGACAAATGATAGCTTAGAGAAGAGGCAATCTGATCATGTGATTTATTAGACCCATAACTGTAAATCTATTAGGAAAAGAGTTGCATGAGAGGTGTATCGCTAAACATAGCAACATGACCCTCATGTACATTCCTGATAGGGGGATAGATGCAAGGCACAAGCTAGAATATAACCATCACACACCACGTGCCCCCAGGGTCTCAGCTCCAAATACAAATTATATAATGTGATGTGCCTAATATATGGCCTGTGTATAACAACAGAAAAACAGTTCAGCACCCCGCCATATCACATATTATGTTTACCCTAATTTACCCAGAGTGAGAACAAATTATACTGAGTGCATTTTCTGGATATGTGTATCGTGACAGTGTTTGTCATAATAATAATAATAATAGAACAACAACAACAACAACAACAGAAAGCAGACCTGTTGACATTGCTCCTTCATTCCATGATAAGAACATATTAGCAAACGTGGAAATGTAATTTCTCCCTGACCTATGAATTTGATCTCAGCTCTGCTAATTCGATAATCTGGAGCCCTGGTTCAGTGCACATTTGTAGAGCATCGTGTTAATATTTACACTAAAATCATTAGACACCGCATTATGCATCTCCTTTATAGTTTATCAGCATCTTGTCCATTCCACATACATTGCCAGGTCCTTCGGTCTATTCCATGCAGTACTTGTTTTAGCCATTAATGCTTCTATGCACCAGATATTTGTCACAGGACACATGGAATGTATATCCCTACAACCTGGTAATTCTCAGGAAGCATTATGATTGTGAGAGAGCTTGTGAATGGGCCATTTCAGCAGGTAATGTGAGGAGGATACATCCAGGAATAATCCCCTGCTAAATAGATTCGCCACTATTCTGCACAAAGGCCACCTTTTCCATACTAATATCTGGATATTTCAACCACAACCCCAATGTATATTCCAAAGAAATCCATCTGTAAAGCATTCTGGGAGATGAGATTATACCTGCTATTTCTATGTGACAATACCACTCCAGTACTATATATATATATATATATATATATATATATATATATATATATATATATATATATATATATACAAACCAGACAAGAGATGGAGCTGCACAGTAAGGGACCCTATATAACGCGGGTGCTAGATTCTTCTAGGTAAAAGACCACTTCACATTTGGCAAACTATCCCCCCATGAACGGAATCAGCACTCCAGAAGTATAAATCCAGTGTTCACAGAAGCAACGTTTCACCGTCTAAGGGAGGGCTTTATACACCTGTGTGTGAAATATATATTGTATTAGACATTGTCTGAATCACACACACACACATATATATATATATATATATATATAGTTCAATAGTCATACATGAGCTCTCCGGACATCCTTGCTGTAGTGACGTCCACTGTATTTTCCAGTTGGCACTTAGACTTGTGATTGACAGGGCTCTATTTAAATCCCAATCCAGCAGAACGTGCAGACACATCAGGCAGCTCCAAGAGGCGGGTAGCTCCCTGAACTGACACCGGTGACATCATCCAGCTACTGGCTGACACTGGGCTCAGATAAGGGCTACACAATCACATCATACATGTGAATCAGTACAGGGAATAAGGGGGTGTTCTATAGGTCTAAGCTGCTTAGAATAGACAATGGAACCTACTGATCTACAGGACAGAAGTGGTTGAAGTGACAATTGGCATCGTGCTGGTGTAAGAAGCTCTTCTCTATGTTTGGGTACTAGTTTCCTTCCCTTGAATGGTGTCACGGAGGGACAATCTGTAAGGGGCGCTGCTATTTTTGCTCCCTTATGGAAGAGAGCAGTCCTCTGTCCCCTAAAGCCAATGCTTTCAGTATCGCCTCTCTGATTTCAGCCTCAGAACAAGTGGACACAGAGGAGCACAACGCTGCCCTGGAGAAGCTCTGCAGATTCCAGTGCCACCCCATGAGAATGCATTTCAGTGCTGTTACCAGGGATATGGAGGGTAAGTGTCCCTGTCACTAATCATTCCCATAAGTAGCTTTCATCATCACAACTTCTCCCTGGCATTTCTTTAGTCACAGTGTCCTAGCCTATCTTTGTCCGCAAGTGCCCGCGGTAATGCCCGCATCAGTAATGTGCAACGCAGGTCCCTAATAATACACTCATTAAATGCCTTAATTCGCTCTTGTCCTCATCTTACCCTCTGCTGGTCCCCAGATAAGGCTGTTGAGTAAATGTACAGAGCACACCATGGAACACATAAAGGAGATCTGTTCATGTCCGTACTCATATAAAACAGCCACTGTATCTGGCACAGTGTATGCAGAGCAAATCCAAATTTCAGGTTCACCAAGACAAAAAAAAAAAGGATAAACCTGCACATGTACTTAGTATCTATTGTATAAATGTGTATATACTCTGTAAATATTAATATATTAAAGATGCATTTAAAACACTAGAAATTTCGCCAAAAACAGAGTTAAATCTAAAATAATATGTACAACAATCACAGGGCGCAATTCTACTGCTACAAATGCGCCGGCTCTGCGCACAGGTCATGAATAGGTCGCAGCTACACTGAGATCCACTAAAGCAAGTGGCTACTTATTTTTTTACACACAAGACCATATACAATAATATTACTTTCAAGGTGCCCCTTATATGTGGAGCAGCGCATCTCACAATGTGCAGATTATTAACTGAAACTATTATTATGAATACTACTAATAATATAAAATATTACAAAGTAATTCAGTCGTCACCCAACGACTGCAGCTAGATGAGTCAATGCAATATGACAAAATTGACTAAATGGGAGGTTGTGGTACGTAGAGAAAATAACCATGGAAATAAATTCAATTAATGCATAAAAAAAAAAAAGAAGTACTCGAGTAGTTACATTTATTTTATTTTAATGTCATACACAAGTCAGGCGGCAACAACAACAATAATAATAATTATTATAATAATAACAATAATAATAATAAAATTAGCATAATCATAACTGTACAGCTCCCAAAAAGGATATTACCTACATTGCCCAAAGACAGAAGGCTTTAACATATTTTCTGCCAGTGCCAAGAATTGAAGTTGCTACCAGTTGCTCACATAGCATTGAATCATTTAGAGAATTTCTAGGCATACATATATTTTTCCATATGTTTCTCCAGTGCGTATTATAGTCATTATCAGCAATGTCACAAATATAGCCAGGAAGGAAAAGGATCCATTAATTGTGAGTACAGTGACAATCCGTGTCTGAGCAGGCAGATATAGGGCAGGTACAGAGTTAGGTATATGGTACCTTATTGGTGCTTGATATTTGCTTTTAGGGGAAGAAAAATGCCCTGCTTATTTTGTTGTGGATGGAGGTCTACACAAGTGTGTATATCTATTGTTTAAACAATAGGAAGGGGAGGGCAATAGTGGAAGAGAGGAGGGGGTGTAGCAAGGGTGACGCCTTATATAACTGCACCGAAAAGTGGGTGTCATGAGGAGGAAGCTCTGTTAAGAAGAGGCACTTGTGTGTCAATCATCCCATCAGGGTCCCACAAGCGAGGACAGGGCGCATTACCTGCAAGTCCAAGCTTTGGCTTATCTAAATAGAAATAGGAACCGGTTCTCTAGCAGGAGGGGAGGCCCTGCCTTTCTGAGCAGGCAAGGAGATAAGACACACAACTCTGGGTACTGGGCTGCAGCACAGCACACAACCGGGAGATACCGCTCTACCCAGGGCCACACTACTGAATCCAGTGCCAGGACAGGAAGGATTTTACGGGCCCCATCTATCCAGGAATGTTGCCCACATACTGGTTACTCCAGGCAGCCGCGGGACTGTAGCTGCTCGCAGATCATCTGTGTAACTTGCTGGGCTGAGTAAACACCAGGAAGGGAGCAGCCTACAGATCACCTACATTGTTCTTCCAAATTCCTGCATGTAGTAGTGTTAGCCTGGACTCAGGTAGCCGCAGCCGTGCTTGGAATAGCGCGCAGTCACCCATCTGCTTTGTCTTTTGTTTTATTCTCTTTGCTCTTTTTTTATTATTTTGGGTATGATCTCAGCAATCTCCAGTCCCTGGCTCACCCAGCTCTCGCATTTCTGCGATGTTGCAGCTTTCACAGCCAACAGTCTAAGTAGCTTAAACGCTTCTGGGGGATACCACCTCTCCCCATCACCGGGGGACCCCTACAGCCAGCACGAACCTCACTACGAACCCTGCTCTGCGGCTCAGCATTCCTACAGCTTCGGCCCTGGCTCCAGCCATGTCTGCCCGGAATCCGAAAGTGCTGGAGCCTCGTCCTCCAGCTGCTCATCCTCTTCCACCCCTGGGAGCAACAGCAGTAACAGCGGCAAAGCCCCGGTCAAAAAGAACCCAAAGGTGGCGAATATCACCGTGCAGCTGGAGATGAAAGCGCTCTGGGACGAGTTCAACCAGCTGGGCACAGAGATGATCGTAACCAAGGCTGGAAGGTAAGGCGCGACTTAGTGCTATTATTACACACCATCCAAGGGGTAGCATATATTGTAATCTATATGATCGATGTTATATAATAGTATTGTATGGATGAGATATAGGTCTAGCCCTATATATATATATATATATATATATATATATATGGAAAACAGCAGCACTCCAAATATAACAGTGAGGGGTCCTTTATTCACAATGCAAGCCTTTACACTCTCAAGACTTGCATTTTGGTCAAACGTTGAATTTGGATCCTTTACTTTTCACTGTGTATGTGTATATGTATGTGTGTGTGTATATATATATATATATATATATATATATATATATATATATATATATATATAATCAGGATGAATTTTATAGGATACATAGAGGAAAATATATTTGTATGATTGTTGTCTTGGTGTATTGTAGACTATGAGAATATAATTAATATTGAGACAGATTTCTTTCATCTGTGATCCTGACCCTGTACTTGTCGATCTTCCCCTAAAAATCTGTCAGGGGTCTGGTGTCTGCCCAGGTCAGCCCCTTTGTGACCAGCGCACAGAGTTATTCTTTAGGCCTGAAACCAGTAGACTGTGGAAGCTGGGAGCTGGCAATGGAAACTGTAACCATTTTAAGAAAGATGATTTCATAGTGGGAATATTTCTTGCTGTAATTACAATAATTGGCATACACGTAGTGGGGGGAAAGCCTAAATAATTTACAGTGAGCTGTCTTGAAAACATGGCCACTCACCACCTGCTAGACACCATTATGAAGTGTCATACAGCGTGGTAACATATTATAGTATTAGAGCATTTCTAACCAGATTCACACAGTGAAAGCTTGATCCGAACAGGTATATATTAACTAACACCGAGGCTTTCATTGAATTAATCCCCCTCCAAGTCTCTATCACCACCCAACAAGGCAGCATAAAGACCACTGGGATTATTGGAAAATGTGGGGATTTGTGCATTAGAGTGCTGCTGACTGCACCGGGGAGACTGGACGGCTAATCTAGAGCTGAAACATCAGGAGGATTTCCACGTCAGGTAGACAACGGGGGAGATCAGGATATGGTTTGGGTTTATCCCGCAAATGATTTATTCCATGAATTGCAGAAACCCTGAGAAATAAAAAGCACAATACGTCCCCGATAACATTAAATGCAATAAAATGTGATTGTGTGCGTATGTGTGTGTTTATTTATATTTAATTTATTTATATTGGTTGGTATTATTATCGAATAGTAATAATTATAATAATAGGGTTCTGCTTCCACACACAATCTGCCTGCAGTTTATTCTTCATCGAGCTACAAATAATGCAGTTATCCGTCTTGTTTTGGCAAATTAATAAATGACTTTATATTTATATTATGTATATTTGTCCACTATTTAAGGGCCTACACATCGTCTAGAGACTGATAATATATACACGGGATGTGTAGTATTATTATTATTATTATTATTATTATTATTATTATTATTATTATTATTATTATGATGATGTGTGTTGTGTTTAGAGAAGCAGAAAGTTAAATTTGTGAAGGTACCCGGTTTTATCTATATAGTCTCCAGGCTATAAGGCTTCCTCCTAAATGTGACCTCTATCACTTATATCTCCACAGTATTTGCTCTACCCCCCCCCCCCCCTCAGATCGCAGAGTAAATATTATTCCAAGTTACTGAATCCAATTACTTCTCTACAGGCGATAGCGCAGAATATATAGATAGGAAGAGCAGTGAAATAAATGCAGATTTGTCAGTGCCAAGGAAACATTAAATAGAGAAAAGTCTGCTCCCCCAAATTGACAAGCACATTCAGTGCATGTGTCTATAGGCCCTGATACCCCTGCTGCGGCTTACTGGGTGTAAATCGACTTTAAATACCATTAGTGTCACACGGAAGAGGAGATTTCCCTCACATTACTGTCCAGGGGCCATTATATCTCACTGAGAATCCAGGGGAAATACTTTATTTCTACCCTTTGTCAAAGAATGGATTTAGGAATAAAACCAAATGTTCTCCTGCTAGGAGAGGAGGCCACATACTACAATACTATTTATTTGTGTATCTATTTGCTTTCCACATCAAGTTCATATAAAGTATGGCATACACTCACATTAGAACTGGAAAATATGGCTAGTCTACAAATATCACAGAAATAACCTAAATAGCGGTACAAAATATATTATAAATAATATGAGCTGTTGTAACGTATGTATGTATGCGTGTGTTTATATTTAGACAAATGATAATACTATGATTTTTATAATGATGAATTATATAGTGATAGTAGAACTAGGGATATGTATACAAAGATAATTTGCTATGGCATACTTTTCTTTTTGTTGGGTACAATTTGAGAAAGGCATTTAATTCACACGGGTCACAGGCACGGGCATCTCTAGTTACCAGGCGGGGAGCACAGGGAGAAACTGGGATTGTTTGTGGGATGGAGTGGATGGAATGTATGAAGTGACATGTAGACCCCATTGAAAACTAGTTAGGAGTATAAATTAGTTAAAAACGCTTTTGAGCAGTGGAAGTGATGGGGAAAATCAGTGATGTGTGTGGCAGCTCGGTGTTTTCTACCTGTTTGTCCCCGCATTGTCCTGGTGACACCACAACAGTCCACACCGTCTCCTGCACATTCCTCATCAGTTTCTTCATTATCAAGAACGAACAAATGGACGAGTCGTTAACGATTTTCTGCAAATTGCAGGCAGTCCGGAATAGTGCTACGGTCACATATTTACATCTAGATAACACATATATAAATATTTATTTATTCTCGGCACAAAAAAATATTATTATTCATAATAATTTAAAAACAAAATATCTATCTATCTATCTATCTATCTATCTATCTATCTATCTATCTATCTATCTATCTATCTATCTATCTATCTATCTATCTATCTAGTCCTAGGTTGCTTGATGGATGGACTAGGTGTTGTGATTGCTACCTGTGCATCTCCTATTCGCATTATGTAATCAAAAGCATTTTAGTAGTTAAATCAGTATAAAAAGTCAAGCTTTCGATTCCATAATCTAATAAAATGCATTTGGAGCAATGTGTACAGAATGTAGTCAGAGATAAGGCGATGACTGCTGCCCGCTATTATTATTACGAGAGTAGTAGTAGCCTGCAGTAATCTTTCAGGGGCTTTTCTATAGACAGTGAATACTGGTGTAAGGTACAATTAGAGGCTCATCAATCAGGTGTGAGGACGAGATGTTATTATTCTGATGATCAGATAGTGGTCACTCATTGTATGTTATCATCCTGTATAACAGTGCCCCCTCCTTCCCCTTGCCAGGCGTATGTTTCCCACCTTTCAGGTGAAGATATTCGGGATGGACCCCATGGCTGATTACATGTTATTAATGGACTTTGTACCTGTGGACGATAAGCGCTATCGGTAAGATATTACTTATATAGTATATAATATAGCACTACACTTCTCATCATCTACATAGCCTTTAGGGGTGTACTACATAACACGTATATGAGCTGGTGGACATATATGTATACAAATCACATTATCCCGGGCTAAATGGCATCAATGACCATGGTGACTATGTGCGAATGTGGAAAGAATGTACATTCAATATCTTGTCATGTCTCCTCCTGGAAAAAACATAACTTGGCGGATGTATCACATGGATGGCAGGCTCGATGTTATTTTATGTATAGATGTAAATTAGGTTCACCGCTCTATTTGATTTCCTTTTTTATACAAGGCGTCATGATCAGTATAATCATCATCATATAAAAGGGGGGGAGGGGATCTGACAAATCCCTCATCATTTTAGGCCTTCTTGTACATCGAAAGTAGTACTTGGAATGACACTGGATCAATCTGTAGCTTTCATCTACATTCTAATGATATAAAATATACAATGTATATTAACCATTCATTGTGCACACTAATAACAAATAATGCGATATGCAGTAAATAAAACGACAGTGTGTATTTATATTTAGATGTGTGGGCATATAGCGACTCTCCATGTGTGAGGAGGTGCTGAGCATGTCAGGAGAAGATCCGATCCAGAAATATAATAAACTGCCTTATTATTATTATTATTATTATTATTATTATTATTATTATTATTATTATTATTATCTATATTGTCTATCTACACGGAAATCCGGCCAGTTGCCTCTTCCTAAACTAGATAGGTTTCCTATACAGCACAAAAACATCTATACGTTAAATAGAGATTAAACACCACAAATACACACTATAGATTTCTAAGTAAAAGTCATTTCAATCTAAAATCAATGTGTCAAGATCACACACAGGCACATAATTACAATACATATATTGAACATACACTCACAATACTGCAGACACACAAAGAAACGCAGTCATATACAAGTACATAAAATAAATACATATCGCATATACACACAAATAAGCATATTCATATAAACCAGACATAAATACATTTATATCAAACATACACACACACACACACACACACACACACACACACACACACACACACACACACACGCACACACACACGTGTCCCTCCAGTGAGATGTGTAATAGCTCGGAGTGATGAGCTGTCCTGTGTCTTCCCTCCAGGTATGCTTTCCACAGCTCGTCGTGGTTAGTAGCAGGCAAGGCTGACCCCGCCACCCCGGGCAGGGTACATTATCACCCGGACTCTCCAGCCAAGGGTGCCCAATGGATGAAACAGATCGTGTCCTTTGACAAATTGAAACTGACAAATAACTTACTGGACGACAATGGCCATGTGAGTGTTGAGCCCGTCATATCTATAGTAAACTATTATTTAGTGTTTAGGGTCTAGTGTGGGAGATAATACCATCTGAGGGACTGTAGTCATTTCATCCTATAGGAGCCCTGAGAGCTTCATGTCTATGATTGTACAGAACCTATTATCTATCTATCTATCTATCTATCTATCTATCTATCTATCTATCTATCTATCTATCTATCTATCTATCTATCTATCTATCTATCTATCTATCTTATAATGTGCAGTATTATTAGTTTTATTTTCTCCTTGTGGCATTTGTCATTTGTGCTTTTGCTTCCCATTGATGATTATTGATATCATGATATTTCTTCTGGCGCTTTATATGACATAATAATTTTGACCTCTTGTAGAGAGGAGGAATGAATGAAATACATTACTGGTGATTTCTTCTCCTTCCCGCGTAGATCATCCTGAACTCCATGCACCGGTACCAGCCGCGCTTCCATGTGGTGTACGTGGACCCCCGGAAGGACAGCGAGAAGTACGCGGAGGAGAACTTTAAGACGTTTGTGTTTGAGGAGACCCGCTTCACCGCAGTTACCGCCTATCAGAACCACCGGGTGAGTAGTACGGCTGCCCCAGCGCAACATCTACAGAGCACCCCTAGAGATGGCGCACCGGGACCCTGCGCAGCTATAATGTCAACAGAGCCTTTATCGTGACATATCACCATGTCCCATTCTAGAGGGCCGCAGAGACATTAGTATAATGGTGGATACACAGCCTGTAGAGAGGCTGCAACAATGTGTACAATACGTATAGTGTGTGTAGAGCCGGAGGTAGTACAGTATCGATAATGAAAGCCATTACGGCGCTCCTCAGCAGCCTAAACTGAGCATTAGACCCGTGTCCTTCCACGAATCCCCCCTCATAAACTTGATTGACAATTTCCCGCCAAATACCTGAGGCGTCGACCAGGGTCGCTCCGTCGGCAATTTCTTGACGTTTCCTCTACCATAATCAATCTCATAATTTCTCTATTGAGAAAGTCTGTTTATATCGCGAGTATAGCAAATATCAAGATATTTCTAGCCAAAGCACATATTTTTCTTATTAGAGAGACACTATTTATGTGATTTGTTTCTGTCTTCATTTATGTTATTTATTTGAATTACTATGGATGTTTATGAGACATGAGTATAAATCTCATTCCTCCTATCTACTTGACAGAAAATACACTGGGCAGCCCTCAATGTTGTTTTTTTGCCAGCTATAATTATATATCAGTGTAGTTATAATGACTACATATTGTTACACCGCCCCCTTGTCATTACACACATGCAGTGTCAGGGCCTTGTGTCATCTGCTTAATGCATTGTCCACAGCTAGTCCAGGAAGTGGGAGCAGAGTGCAGCTCTGGCCAGTGATGGACATCAGGAGGGAAAGAAAACAAGCCTGTACCCCACAGGGATATCATTACCTATGTAAACCCACAGCCCCTGCCCTCTGACTCTATATTACTTCCCCACTGTGACATGTCAATCACATCGTGTTTGGACAAATCTGCTTTTCTGTTTTCCTAGATGTGCCAGGCCTGCTGTACTTTACTAAGGAAGTGGCAATCACTGCCCCATATCCACGAATATACCCATGTAAATAACAATAGGAGCAAAGAAGTGCTACTGATAAAAAAATTATAATAAAAAATATATACTAACTACACCAGGCCATGCAGTGTGCTATGTGTTATTATAAATACAGCAGGCCATGCAGTGTACTATGTGTTATTATAAATACAGCAGGCCATGCAGTGTACTATGTGTTATTATAAATACAGCAGGCCATGCAGTGTACTATGTGTTATTATAAATACAGCAGGCCATGCAGTGTACTATGTGTTATTATAAATACAGCAGGCCATGCAGTGTACTATGTGTTATTATAAATACAGCAGGCCATGCAGTGTACTATGTGTTATTATAAATACAGCAGGCCATGCAGTGTACTATGTGTTATTATAAATACAGCAGGCCATGCAGTGTACGATGTGTTATTATAAATACAGCAGGCCATGCAGTGTGCTATGTGTTATTATAAATACAGCAGGCCATGCAGTGTACTATGTGTTATTATAAATACAGCAGGCCATGCAGTGTACTATGTGTTATTATAAATACAGCAGGCCATGCAGTGTACTATGTGTTATTATAAATACAGCAGGCCATGCAGTGTACTATGTGTTATTATAAATACAGCAGGCCATGCAGTGTACGATGTGTTATTATAAATACACCAGGCCATGCAGTGTACTATGTGTTATTATAAATACAGCAGGCCATGCAGTGTACTATGTGTTATTATAAATACAGCAGACCATGCAGTGTACTATGTGTTATTATAAATACAGCAGGCCATGCAGTGTACGATGTGTTATTATAAATACAGCAGGCCATGCAGTGTAAAATGTGTTATTATAAATACAGCAGGCCATGCAGTGTACTATGTGTTATTATAAATACAGCAGGCCATGCAGTGTAAAATGTGTTATTATAAATACAGCAGGCCATGCAGTGTACTATGTGTTATTATAAATACAGCAGGCCATGCAGTGTAAAATGTGTTATTATAAATACAGCAGGCCATGCAGTGTACTATGTGTTATTATAAATACAGCAGGCCATGCAGTGTACTATGTGTTATTATAAATACAGCAGACCATGCAGTGTACTATGTGTTATTATAAATACAGCAGACCATGCAGTGTACTATGTGTTATTATAAATACAGCAGACCATGCAGTGCGCTATGTGTTATTATAAATACAGCAGGCCATGCAGTGTACTATGTGTTATTATAAATACAGCAGGCCATGCAGTGTACTATGTGTTATTATAAATACAGCAGACCATGCAGTGTACGATGTGTTATTATAAATACAGCAGGCCATGCAGTGTACTATGTGTTATTATAAATACAGCAGACCATGCAGTGTACTATGTGTTATTATAAATACAGCAGGCCATGCAGTGTACGATGTGTTATTATAAATACAGCAGGCCATGCAGTGTAAAATGTGTTATTATAAATACAGCAGGCCATGCAGTGTGCTATGTGTTATTATAAATACAGCAGGCCATGCAGTGTACTATGTGTTATTATAAATATAGCAGACCATGCAGTGTACTATGTGTTATTATAAATACAGCAGGCCATGCAGTGTACTATGTGTTATTATAAATACAGCAGGCCATGCAGTGTGCTATGTGTTATAAATACACCAGGCCATGCAGTGTACTATGTGTTATTATAAATACAGCAGGCGATGCAGTGTACGATGTGTTATTATAAATACAGCAGACCATGCAGTGTACTATGTGTTATTATAAATACAGCAGACCATGCAGTGTACGATGTGTTATTATAAATACAGCAGGCCATGCAGTGTACTATGTGTTATTATAAATACACCAGGCCATGCAGTATGATTATGGGTCACAGCAGGCCATGCAGTTCACGTTGTGCTATTATAAATACAGTAGGCCGTGTGGTGTGTTATTATAAATACAGCAGGCCATGCAGTGTGCTATGTGTTATTATAAATACAGCAGGCCATGCAGTGTACGATGTGTTATTATAAATACAGCAGGCCATGCAGTGTACTATGTGTTATAATAAATACAGCAGGCCATGCAGTGTACTATGTGTTATTATAAATACACCAGGCCATGCAGTGTACGATGTGTTATTATAAATACAGCAGGCCATGCAGTGTGCTATGTGTTATTATAAATACACCAGGCCATGCAGTGTGCTATGTGTTATTATAAATACAGCAGACCATGCAGTGCGCTATGTGTTATTATAAATACAGCAGGCCATGCAGTGTGCTATGTGTTATTATAAATACACCAGACCATGCAGTGTGCTATGTGTTATTATAAATACAGCAGACCATGCAGTGTGCTATGTGTTATTATAAATACAGCAGACCATGCAGTGTACGATGTGTTATTATAAATACAGCAGACCATGCAGTGTACTATGTGTTATTATAAATACAGCAGACCATGCAGTGTACGATGTGTTATTATAAATACAGCAGACCATGCAGTGTACTATGTGTTATTATAAATACAGCAGGCCATGCAGTGTGCTATGTGTTATTATAAATACAGCAGGCCATGCAGTGTACTATGTGTTATTATAAATACAGCAGACCATGCAGTGTGCTATGTGTTATTATAAATACAGCAGACCATGCAGTGTACGATGTGTTATTATAAATACAGCAGACCATGCAGTGTACTATGTGTTATTATAAATACAGCAGACCATGCAGTGTACTATGTGTTATTATAAATATAGCAGACCATGCAGTGTACTATGTGTTATTATAAATACAGCAGGCCATGCAGAGTACGATGTGTTATTATAAATACAGCAGGCCATGCAGTGTACTATGTGTTATTATAAATACACCAGGCCATGCAGTGTACTATGTGTTATTAGAAATATAGCAGGCCATGCAGTGTACTATGTGTTATTATAAATACACCAGGCCATGCAGTGCACTATGTGTTATTATAAATACACCAGGCCATGCAGTGTACTATGTGTTATTATAAATACAGCAGGCCATGCAGTGTACGATGTGTTATTATAAATACAGCAGGCCATGCAGTGTAAAATGTGTTATTATAAATACAGCAGGCCATGCAGTGTGCTATGTGTTATTATAAATACAGCAGACCATGCAGTGTACTATGTGTTATTATAAATACAGCAGGCCATGCAGTGTACTATGTGTTATTATAAATACAGCAGGCCATGCAGTGTACTATGTGTTATTATAAATACAGCAGGCCATGCAGTGTACTATGTGTTATTATAAATACAGCAGGCCATGCAGTGTACTATGTGTTATTATAAATACAGCAGACCATGCAGTGTACTATGTGTTATTATAAATACAGCAGGCCATGCAGTGTACGATGTGTTATTATAAATACAGCAGGCCATGCAGTGTAAAATGTGTTATTATAAATACAGCAGGCCATGCAGTGTACTATGTGTTATTATAAATACAGCAGGCCATGCAGTGTAAAATGTGTTATTATAAATACAGCAGGCCATGCAGTGTACTATGTGTTATTATAAATACAGCAGGCCATGCAGTGTAAAATGTGTTATTATAAATACAGCAGGCCATGCAGTGTACTATGTGTTATTATAAATACAGCAGGCCATGCAGTGTACTATGTGTTATTATAAATACAGCAGACCATGCAGTGTACTATGTGTTATTATAAATACAGCAGACCATGCAGTGTACTATGTGTTATTATAAATACAGCAGACCATGCAGTGTACGATGTGTTATTATAAATACAGCAGGCCATGCAGTGTACTATGTGTTATTATAAATACAGCAGACCATGCAGTGTACTATGTGTTATTATAAATACAGCAGGCCATGCAGTGTACGATGTGTTATTATAAATACAGCAGGCCATGCAGTGTAAAATGTGTTATTATAAATACAGCAGGCCATGCAGTGTGCTATGTGTTATTATAAATACAGCAGGCCATGCAGTGTACTATGTGTTATTATAAATATAGCAGACCATGCAGTGTACTATGTGTTATTATAAATACAGCAGGCCATGCAGTGTACTATGTGTTATTATAAATACAGCAGGCCATGCAGTGTGCTATGTGTTATAAATACACCAGGCCATGCAGTGTACTATGTGTTATTATAAATACAGCAGGCGATGCAGTGTACGATGTGTTATTATAAATACAGCAGACCATGCAGTGTACTATGTGTTATTATAAATACAGCAGACCATGCAGTGTACGATGTGTTATTATAAATACAGCAGGCCATGCAGTGTACTATGTGTTATTATAAATACACCAGGCCATGCAGTATGAT
Organism: Rhinoderma darwinii; assembly: GCF_050947455.1. Taxonomy (NCBI): domain Eukaryota; kingdom Metazoa; phylum Chordata; class Amphibia; order Anura; family Rhinodermatidae; genus Rhinoderma; species Rhinoderma darwinii. The sequence goes on from NC_134687.1 coordinate 455,755,372, forward strand.
TATGGGTCACAGCAGGCCATGCAGTTCACGTTGTGCTATTATAAATACAGTAGGCCGTGTGGTGTGTTATTATAAATACAGCAGGCCATGCAGTGTGCTATGTGTTATTATAAATACAGCAGGCCATGCAGTGTACGATGTGTTATTATAAATACAGCAGGCCATGCAGTGTACTATGTGTTATAATAAATACAGCAGGCCATGCAGTGTACTATGTGTTATTATAAATACACCAGGCCATGCAGTGTACGATGTGTTATTATAAATACAGCAGGCCATGCAGTGTGCTATGTGTTATTATAAATACACCAGGCCATGCAGTGTGCTATGTGTTATTATAAATACAGCAGACCATGCAGTGCGCTATGTGTTATTATAAATACAGCAGGCCATGCAGTGTGCTATGTGTTATTATAAATACACCAGACCATGCAGTGTGCTATGTGTTATTATAAATACAGCAGACCATGCAGTGTGCTATGTGTTATTATAAATACAGCAGACCATGCAGTGTACGATGTGTTATTATAAATACAGCAGACCATGCAGTGTACTATGTGTTATTATAAATACAGCAGACCATGCAGTGTACGATGTGTTATTATAAATACAGCAGACCATGCAGTGTACTATGTGTTATTATAAATACAGCAGGCCATGCAGTGTGCTATGTGTTATTATAAATACAGCAGGCCATGCAGTGTACTATGTGTTATTATAAATACAGCAGACCATGCAGTGTGCTATGTGTTATTATAAATACAGCAGACCATGCAGTGTACGATGTGTTATTATAAATACAGCAGACCATGCAGTGTACTATGTGTTATTATAAATACAGCAGACCATGCAGTGTACTATGTGTTATTATAAATATAGCAGACCATGCAGTGTACTATGTGTTATTATAAATACAGCAGGCCATGCAGAGTACGATGTGTTATTATAAATACAGCAGGCCATGCAGTGTACTATGTGTTATTATAAATACACCAGGCCATGCAGTGTACTATGTGTTATTAGAAATATAGCAGGCCATGCAGTGTACTATGTGTTATTATAAATACACCAGGCCATGCAGTGCACTATGTGTTATTATAAATACACCAGGCCATGCAGTGTACTATGTGTTATTAGAAATATAGCAGGCCATGCAGTGTACTATGTGTTATTATAAATACAGCAGGCCATGCAGTGTGCTATGTGTTATTATAAATACAGCAGGCCATGCAGTGTACTATGTGTTATTATAAATACAGCAGGCCATGCAGTGTACTATGTGTTATTATAAATACAGCAGGCCATGCAGTGTACTAACACATAGTACACTGCATGGTCTGCTGTATTTATAATAACACATAGTACACTGCATGGTCTGCTGTATTTATAATATTTGTTATTATAAATACAGCAGGACATGCAGTGTACTATGTGTTATTATAAATACAACAGGCCATGCAGTGTACTATGTGTTATTATAAATACAGCAGGCCATGCAGTGTACTATGTGTTATTATAAATACAGAAGACCATGCAGTGTACGATGTGTTATTATAAATACACCAGGCCATGCAGTATGATTATGGGTCACAGCAGGCCATGCAGTGCACGTTGTGCTATTAGAAATACAGTAGGCCGTGTGGTGTGTTATTATAAATGCAGCAGGCCATGCAGTGTGCTATGTGTTATTATAAATACAGCAGGCCATGCAGTGTACTATGTGTTATTATAAATACAGCAGGCCATGCAGTGTACTATGTGTTATTATAAATACAGCAGGCCATGCAGTGTACTATGTGTTATTATAAATACAGCAGGCCATGCAGTGTACTAACACATAGTACACTGCATGGTCTGCTGTATTTATAATATTTGTTATTATAAATACAGCAGGACATGCAGTGTACTATGTGTTATTATAAATACAGCAGACCATGCAGTGTACTATGTGTTATTATAAATATAGCAGGCCACGCAGTGCAAAATGTGTTACAAATACAACAGGCCATGCAGTATGACTATGGGTCACAGCAGGCCATGCAGTGCACGTTGTGCTATTAGAAATACAGTAGGCCGTGCGGTGTGTTATTATAAATACAGAAGACCATGCAGTGTGCTATGTGTTATTATAAATACAACAGGCCATGTAGTGTACTATGTGTTATTATAAATACAGCAGGCCATGCAGTGTACTATGTGTTATTAGAAATATAGCAGGCCATGCAGTGTACTATGTGTTATTATAAATACAGCAGGCCACACAGTGTACTATGTGTTATTATAAATACAGCAGGCCATGCAGTGTACTATGTGTTATTATAAATACAGCAGGCCATGCAGTGTAAAATGTGTTTACAAATACAACAGGCCATGCAGTATGATTACGGGTACAGCAGGCCATGCAGTATGATTATGGGTACAGCAGGCCATGCAGTATGATTATGGGTACAGCAGGCCATGCAGTATGATTACGGGTACAGCAGGCCATGCAGTATGATTATGGGTACAGCAGGCCATGCAGTATGATTATGGGTACAGTAGGCCATGCAGTATGATTATGGGTACAGCAAGCCATGCAGTATGATTATGGGTACAGCAGGCCATCCAGTATGATTATGGGTACAGCAGGCCATGCAGTGCACGTTGTGCTATTATAAATACAGTAGGCTATGCGGTGTGTTATTATAAATACTGCAGGTCTGCAGTCCAGTGTGTTATCGGTACAGCAGGCCATGCAGTGCACGTTGCGCTATTATAAATACAGTAGGCTATGCGGTGTGTTATTATAAATACTGCAGGACTGCAGTCCAGTGTGTTATCGGTACAGCAGGCCATGCAGTGCATACACATCATCACATTTGACTGACACAGGGAGAAGGAAGCAGTAGTCCCCGACGCTCTTGTGAGCTTGGCATTTTCCTGATGACCCAGGACAGCTGCTCTGTCTCCCTCTCCCCCTCTCACTGCCTCTCTCCTGGTTTCTATCACTTTGACCTCTAAGTCTGAAACTGTCACAGAAAGGGCTTAAAGTTTGTTTTTCAACCCATTCCGGAAACTCACAATCACATACTTTATCCACGGATTTACTTAAATATAGAGAATGCCCTGCCTTGTCCCAGATGAATCAAATAAATACCAGCTGCTCTGCTGGTGACCCATCTCTGTAATGTGCCATATTCTTACAAGTGCACACTACACACCCTCCTATTCTCCCAGTAACCTCAATCTGCTTGAATTGGTGTTTGATGGCCCTTTTGTTTAGGCCTGTGGAGAAGAACCATATGTTCATTTACAGACCATAGTAGTTGGTTGTTGCATTTTTTTTTTTACCTATTTAACCTATAGGGTTGTTGTATAAAGGGAAGAAAGTTTCAGCTATGTGCTAGGTTTCTTTACCCCAGCAATACATTTAGAAAAATATAACTACAGTAATCTTAATGCATTCAATCTTCCATAAAGCAATCCCTGTATGTAGAAAAATAAATTTGTACATTTAATTTATTTTCCCGATATTACAATATTACATAAAATGTTCATATGAAACAAATGAATAGCAAAAATGACCAGGGCATGTAATTTTTAGGGATTTGCTTTTGCTCACAGAAAGTGTTACCAAAAGTTTAGTAAATGTAATACATAAATAAGAATGCAAACAGGTGCGGGCCTAATGCTGCAGAATATGCTGGCACTAAATAATGATCTTATAATAGAACTACTAATATTAAGTGAACATCTATTTGGTGCACATGTTAATATTCCTCTTTATCCCATCCACAATGAAACAAAACTCTAAGTTCACAGAATTGACTTTAATTCAGTTTACTTTTACATTTATTTTTGAATGTAAATTAGTGTTAATTTAGAGAATACAATCTTTATATAGAATACATATTAATTACTTATAGATTAATTTAACATAGCTCATTTAGATAAGATTCCACTTATAATTTTTTACTGTCCGAGTTCTTCAATGTTTTGTCTTTTAAAAATGTAAAATTACGATGAAAACATTTTTTTCAATAAATTTAGGAGGAAGAAAACGTAAAAAGTCTATTGTTTCTTGCCAGTTGACAGAATGGGGGTCTGTTTTACGCTTTTGTTGCACAGGCATTTTAGTGCTTTCAGATTTAGCTTAGACTCACCTACATGTTGTTGCACATTTTTCAATTTTTTTCTATATTTTTGCATAATCATTGCTTTGCTTTGAGTTTTGAAATAATATGGAGAACATTGCAAATAGCAACAAAACCCCTACAGTGAAAATGTTATTAAATTTATAAAGCTTCAGTTATCTTTTTAATGTAACAGCAAAAAATAAATATATATATATATTTCAACCACTGTATTCACATAGTCTTCTAACTCTATATCAAAAACATGGAGGTAGAAATATTACATTTTGGAGCTTTTACTCATGCTCAGAACTCATTCACATGACTGCTGTGAAATGAATACTAAAATTTTGGGCTAAGATTTAAAATAAGAAAAAGTTAATTTTCGTCAGTATTTTATTTAAGCTTTGTGTTGTTTTAGTGCTTTCATTTGCATTTTCATGTCTGTTAATGTTTACTTTTTGCCATGTTGAACATACAAATTCTGATCTGTAAGGGTATAATAATAATAATAATTAATAAATCTTTATTTATATAGCGCCAACATATTACGCAGCACTTTACAATTTAGAGGGAACATGAAACAAACAATATCAGACATTACATAGTGACAAAGTTAATTTACACACGGCCTATTTTCAGCCCGTTTTTCAGGCCGTAAACACCCCGAAAAACAGCTGAAAATACGGGGGCTGAACGCCTCGAAACCTCTGCCCTTTGATTTCAATGGGAAAAACAAAGTTTTGTTCCCACGGGGCATTTTTTACGCCCCATTTTTACAAACGTAAAAAAACACCCTGTAAAAAAGAACTGCATGTCATTTCTTGAGCCGTTTTTGGAACCGTTTTTTATTGGGTCTATAGAAAAACAGCTCCAAAAACGGCCATAAAAAACACCTGATTCATAAAAAAACGGCTGTAAATCCGAAGCAGTTTTCCCTTAAAAACAACTCTGTATTTTACAGCCGTTTTTAGTTTAGCGTGTGAACATACCCTAATACAGATATCAAACAAATATAAAATATTTCGGGCTCAATTCACTTTGTGGGGAGATTACATTTGTGATACGACATCTGATGGAATATACTGCATATATAGTTATGTAGACTCTGTATGGAAATACAGCTGTGAAAACATATGGATCTGTGCATTACCCCATTGACTAACATGGGCTCTGTATTACGGATCAAAGCAAAATGAACTGCAGGCAAATACGAGAGTGTGCATGAATTTTATTTTCAAGAGCAGGTCTCAGGGGCCACCGTTGAGTTCTCATAGTTGCATCTGTGTATGTAGCTCTGAGGGCGATCCATGTGCATCTTTCTGTATGTGCACAGCTCGTCCTGGATGTGTTAGTGTAAACAAACATAGCTTCATCCTCTGCCGCAATCCCTGAGATCTGCTATAACAGAAGTGCTAGTATGAGATATGTTTAGCCCTCCAGCTGCCCAGTTCAATGGGCTCTAAATAGTTAAATCGTGTTAAATGACCCTTAATTCAGCTGACTGGGCACAAAAGTTAGAGTTTGCAAAAACAACAAGATCATTAAATAATATATTATCTAATATATACATGTCTTTGCAAAATCCTAATAATCAGCTCAAAGTTTCATTATAGTTTGAACTAAAGGAGAACAAAAATTGCGTTAAATATTCAACATGATGTATTAACTGTTTCTGATATTTCTAAAATTTTCATTGTGTCCTATGACCTTTGATACATGAGCGGAAGGACAATGACTAACATAATTATAGATAGCAAAACAGTTAGGGCTTGTCTACACTTAGCGGATTTGCTGCAGAAAATTTCTGCAGCATTTAAACATCAACTAGCAGACATTCCACTGTGGAAAATAGCGCAGATTTTTGCGGCGCTTTTTCAAAGAGTGTGAGATGGTGAGATTTCTTCTTCCTGTGATGTCATTTCCACCCCCTGTAAGAAATTCTGCAGCAAATTCCGCAGTACATCAGAAGGGCACAGTCCACAGTGGAATTCTCCAGCGGCCGTTTTTTATATTTGTTTCAATACATTTTTAGGCAAGTTAGTTCAGACATTGCGGAAAACTCTGCTGCGGACCATAGGCTGCGGTGCAGAATATTCCCTCCGCAGCATGCACTGTCTGTTGCGGAGAAGAAGTGGAATTTCACTGCGGATTTCAGCCTTTGCAATGCAAAAACTGAAATCTGTGGCAAGTGCGCTGTGATATCTGCAACGTCTGAATTACCTGTCAAATATGCAAATGCTGGTGCAGATTCGTTACGTAATTGCCCCAAATCTGCACCAACATTTGCAGCGGAAAAACTCCACCACGTCTGGACATGGCCTCACAGTGTTCACCAATAAATTTACTTGTACCACAAGTTGTATTTGATGGGTCATCATTATAGTAATTTATATTTTTGTTTTGTTTAGATAACCCAACTTAAAATCGCTAGTAACCCATTTGCCAAGGGCTTCAGAGACTGTGACCCAGAGGACTGGTGAGTAAATTATAATTATCTAGAATACATTACTGTAGGGAACAATAGTTATATATATTTGTATAATATATATCCCCAGATACGAGGCAGCACTCCAAAAATAAGGATCAGTTTATTCACCAACAGAGACGTTTCAACCCTACACAATGGGGCATTTCCCAAACACATTGAGTAGGGCTGGAACGTCACGGTTGGTGAATAAGGGTATGTCCACACGCACGGTTTTCAGACGGGATTCGGGCGTTTTACGCCTCGAATTACTCCTGAAAAAACGGCAACATTACGCCAACAAACATCTGCCCATTGCTTTCAATGGGTTTTACAATGTTCTGTTCCCACGTGGTGTAAAAAGACGGTGCGTAAAAAGACGCCCGCGTCAAAGAAGTGCATGTCACTTCTTGGGACGTTTTTGGAGCCGTCTTTCATTGACTCCATTGAAAAACAGCTCCAATAACGTCCGTAAAATAAGCCACGAAAAAAAAAGAGTTGTTAAAAAACGTCTGAAAATCAGGAGCTGTTTTCAGGCGAAAACAGCTCCGTAATTTAAGTTAAATTCCATCTACAATTTATTAGCGGATTCCAAACATTAGTATCGTCACTGACATATGTCGTTTTACAAACTGGGCTAACTGCAACAAGCAAATCTTTACTAAACAGACACTTGCATCATATTTTCATAGAGCAAGTGCCGACTTGTTTCAGCTCTCAGTTCAATGTGTTTACACAGGGATATTACACATTTACTACACAGTGGATAAGAGTAAAATGAGGGTAAGAGGATACCCGAGGAAAACTGTTTAAAAATAGCTGCTGCATAATTTATTAATACATTTACTACAAAATAAAGGTGGGGGGGGGGGGTGACTGGTGTAAAAATAATATGTTCTCTAAAATCCTGATGTTTTTATTCATATCTTGAATATAAGACAAAGGAGTTGTTTAATAAAAAGATAAGGATCGTGTGTTCTGAAATGATACCTGCAGATGCTGGTATAGAATATAAAGTGGTATAAAGATGGTTAAAGTCATGTCGATCATGAAATATTTAGAAATGACTTCTATGTGTGTGACCTTGCAGGCCCAGAAATCATAGGCCAGGATCCCTTCCGCTCATGAGTGCTTTTGCAAGGTCCAGGAATCCTGTTTCATCACCTCCACAGAATGGAAGTGACAAAGGTCAGTGAAATTGCAGCCTGTATAATTGTAAACTTGCTGGATATAGAGAAACATTTTCATCTTACTTTAGTGTTCCTATATTAATACAGTTTGGCATTACGTATATGCACGATTTTAAAGAAATTGACATATATATTGTATTTTACCATTATTGCAATATTTTTTTTGCTATCTCTACAGTAATATTTATATACACCACTATAAAAGTCATCTCTTTCAGAAGACCACAATTGTTTTCATTATTAGACCTTTTCTTTGCGAGTTTTACTCCTCTAGAACAGTGCTTCCCAAACTGTGAGGCACCCCAGAGTTGTTGGTCAGGCGCAGCTGGTAAAGCAGTTTTGACAGAAGTGATTATATGTAGATCAGGCCTTTTTATGGTTGCATCAATCTCTGGTTTAGCAATATAACATAACACCTTTTCTGCTTATTGTAATGCTCTACTGAGACAAATTTAAAAAAAAATGGTGGTATTTTTTTTTTACATTTTGGCATGGGCTATAACCAATGGTAAAGGCCAAACATCACCGTGTTCTGTCTAGTGAGGTCCCAGGTGAAAAAAGATTGGGATGCCCCGATCAAGAAGACAATTTTACACTGCAGTTTTTTGGTGGTCATCTCAAAGAGGCTTCACTGTATTCCTGGGCTCCTATATTTTAATGAATAGGAGTCTAAGGCTGGATTCACACACCCTATTTACGGACGTAATTCGGGCATTTTAACCTTGAATTACGTTCGAAAATACGGCACCAAAGCGTCGGCAAACATCTGACCATTCATTTGAATGGGCTTTACGATGTTCTGTGCCGACGGTCATTTTTTTTAGGCGCCGCTGTCAAAAGACGGCACGTGAAAAAGACGCCCGCGTCAAAGAAGTGCCTGTCACTTCTTCAGACGTAATTGGAGCCGTTTTCCATTGACTCCATAGAAAAACAGCTCCAATTACGTCCGTAATGGATGCAGCGAAAAGCCCCTGCACTTGCCATTACGTCTGAAATTCCGGAGCTGTTTTCTCCTGAAAACAGCTCCGTAATTTCAGCCGTAACAGAGGCTGCCGTGTGAACATACCCTTAGGGTATGTTCACACGGCCAAATTTCAGACGTATACGAGGCGTATTATGCCTCGTTTTACGTCTGAAAATACGGCTCCAATACGTCGGCAAACATCTGCCCATTCATTTGAATGGGTTTGCAGACGTACTGTGCAGACGACCTGTTATTTACGTGTCGTCGTTTGACAGCTGTCAAACGACGACTCGTAAAAATACAGCCTCGTCAAAAGAAGTGCAGGACACTTCTTTCAGACGTTTTTGGAGCTGTTTTCTCATAGACTCCAATGTAAACAGCTCCAAAAACGGACGTAAAAAACGCCGCGAAAACGGCGCGAAAAACGCCGCGAAAAATGCGAGTTGGTAAAAAAACGTCTGAAAAGCAGGGTCTGTTTTCCCTTGAAAACAGCTCTGGATTTTCAGACGTTTTGGTTGACTACGTGTGAACATACCCTAACAGCAAAAACCCAGGTCCATCCTACATGCATTCTTCATTTTTATGAAGTACTGCAGCATTGACTAAGGGTATGTTCACACGGCAGCGTCCGTAACGGCTGAAATTACGGGGCTGTTTTCAGGAGAAAACAGCACCGTAATTTCAGACGTAATCGCATGTTGAGGCGCTTTTTGCTGCGTCAATTACGGACGTTAAATGGAGCTGTTTTTCCATAGAGTCAATGATAAAAAAAATGACCGTCTGCACAGAACATCGTAAGGGTATGTGCACACGGTAGCAGGCTTTTACGTCTGAAAAGACAGACTGTTTTCAGGAGAAAACAGCTGCCTCGTTTCAGCCGCAAATGCTCCTCCTCGCATTTTGCGAGGCTTCTCTGACAGCCGTAAATTTTGAGCTGTGCTTCATTGAGTTCAATGAAGAACGGCTCAAATTACGTCTGAAAGAAGTGTCCTGCACTTCTTTTGACGAGGCTGTATTTTTACGCGTCGTCGTTTGACAGCTGTCAGGACAGGTCGTCTGCACAGTACGTCGGCAAACCCATTCAAATGAATGGGCAGATGTTTGCCGACGTATTGTAGCCCTATTTTCAGACGTAAAACGAGGCATAATACGCCTTGTTTACGTCTGAAAATAGGTTGTGTGAACCCAGCCTAAGACCCATTCTAATGAATGGGCAGATGTTTGCCGACGCTTTGGAGCCGCTATTTCGGACGTAATTCGGGGCAAAAACGCCCGAATTACGTCCGTAAATAGTGTGTGTGAACATACCCTCAGAGGAGCACACAAGGTCCATTCTATGATATTTTCAGAAGTAAAGCAAATCAGTTAATTAAGTATATTGTGCAAATATTAAACTATGTAACTTATATTCGTTTATAAACAAAAGAGGAGGACTTAAGAAACACTTATAATTGCTTTAAGGTCACACTTGCAGACATCTAAAAGATATGGCCAACATTAGAAAGGAAAATATATTTCCGTTTGTTACCATTCCGGCAGGTTTCTGTTTTTGTGACCGAATCAATAGCGCAGTCGACTGCGCTATTGATTCTGTCGAAAAACGGACACCTGCCGTAATGGTGACAAACGGAAACGATTAGCAATGTTTCTGTCACCATTGATATCAATGGTGATGCAAATGGAAGCTAAGGTTTCCGTTTGACTTTCTGTTGAGGGGTTCACCCGACGGAAACCTCAGACGGAACCCCTGAACGGAAAGCCAACGCTGATGTGAACAGGCCCTTACTCTGTTTAAAAAAACGGATGTCTAACGGATGGGTTATTTTTATCATTGGTGTCAATGTAAAATGGATAAAAACAGATTGCAATCCGTTTGCATACGTTATTTTGAATTCAATAGGATTTTTAACTGATGCGTTTTTATCCTTATCCTGATTTAAAAACGGATCAGAGTAACAAATTCGCATTATATAATGCAAGTGTGAACTTAGCCTTAAGCTCCTATTACACGGCCCGACGCGAGACAGCTCGTTGATCGGCGCTAGTTTGCTCCGGTCACAAGGAGCTATTTAGTAATCCATAGGGACGAGCGCTCGTTACTCCGATCGTTCGTCCCCATACATTTCTATCATGTTGGCAGTGCATCTCCCTGTTTATACAGGGAGATCTGCTGCCAACAACGATAATATTTTAGGCTATGTAAACTATAAAATTAGCCGATGACTGAGCGTTTGCTCGTTCATCGGCTGATCGTTGCCCTGTTTTGTTTGTGAATGCTCGTAAAAGGGCTCGTAAAAGGGCCCTTAGAGTTCACAGTAGCTAATATAACTTGCATTAAGCCAAGCCAATAAAGATCATGCAGGAAAAGAATGGAGTTTAAAATATCAACATTTTTACTGAATGCTCAAAAATAAAACACACATCATAAAACAAGAAACAAAAAAGATACGCAGAGACCCACAAATACGTAAGAATTAGAGGGTGGATCACCCCAGTAAAATGTACAAATACAGTGTATAAGCCAAACTTTTGTATATTCAAAGTAAATAGACAATGCCAGAAAAGATGAATAGTATACACTTAGTTCTAAGAATATATCAAGCAATAGTAGCCCCACAAAGAGATATGTATATAGCACATGTATTAGCCAAAGTAATGCATCATATCACAGACTAGGCCCCAACAAAAGGCCAGGCTGAGATATATATCAAGAAAAAATAATAAAGGTAGTGTGGGAAACCACAAACAAGAAAAGTAAGTACCAGGGGATCCAATCAAGCCCGACATACGTTTCGCACCAAATGTGCTTCATCTGGGGCGAAGTACATTTGCTGCGAAGTGTATGTCGGGCTTTGTTGTTTCCCCTGGTACTTACTTTCCTTTTTTGTGGCTTCCCCCACTACCTTTATTCTATCTTCTTCATATATATCTCAGCCTGGCCTTTTGTTGGGACCTTGTCCGTAGTATGATGCATTACCTTGGCTAATACATGTGCTATATACATATCTCTTTGGGGGGGCTACTATTCTTTGATATATTCTTAAAACTGAGTGTATACTATTCAACTTTTCTGGCATGGTCTATTTACTTTGAATATACAAAAGTTTGGCTTATACACTGTATTTGTACATTTTACTAGGGTGATCCACCCTCTCTTCTTATGTATTTGTGGGTCTTTTTTGTCTCTTGTTTTATGATGTGTGTTTTATGTTTGAGCATTCATTAAAAATGTTGATATTTTAACCCGTTAGTGACCGCCCCATAGTGTATTTACGGCGGCCACTAACCGACTTTATTCCGATGCATAGGCCTTTTTACGGCGATGCATCGGAATAAATAAACAGAGCAGGGAGCCGTTAAATCTCCCTGCTCTCAGCTACCAGAGGTAGCTGGGGGCATCCCTGCTCAAATGGGTTTGATCGATATCAGTATTGATCTCACACGTTTAACCCCTCAGATGCGGCACTCAATAGCGAGCGCCGCATCTGAGTTGTTTTGGAGAGAGGGAGCTCGCTCTCATCCCACCGGCACCCGGCGATAAGATCGCCGAGTGTCTGTGTCTCCGATGGCAGCCGGGGGCCTAATAAAGGCCCCCAGATCTGCCTGTAGTGTATGCCTGCTAGATCACATAGTAAAGTCCCCTAGTGGGACTAGTAAAAAAGTTAAAAAAAAAGTTTAATAAAAAAAAAAAAAGTGAAAATAAATAAATGAAAAACCCACTTTTTACCCCTTACAAACTGCTTTTATTATTAAAAAACTAAATAAAGTAAAAAACGTACACATATTTGGTATCGCCGTGTCCGTAATGACCCCAACATATATATATAACATTATTACATAATTTAACCCGCACGGTGAACGTCGTAAAAAATAAAATAAAAAACAATGCAAAAATTGCTGTTTTCTTTGAATCCAGCCTTAAAAAAAAGTGATCAATAAGTCGCATCTACTCCAAAATAGTACCGATAAAATCTACAAGTCGTCCCGCAAAAAAAAAAGCCCTCATACAACTGCATCGGCGAAAAAATAAAAACGTGACGGCTCTTCAAATATAGAGACACAAAAACAAATCATTTTGAAAAAAATTTGTTTTTACTGTGTAAAAGTAGTAAAACATACAAAAACTCTATAAATTTGGTATCGTTGCAATCGCAACAACCCGCTGAATAAAGTTGTTGTGTTATTTATACCACACAGTAATGCTGGATTCACACGAGCACATTACGTCCGTAATGGACGGACGTATTTCGGCTGCAAGTCCTGGACTGAACACACTGCAGGGAGCCGGGCTCCTAGTATCATACTTATGTACGACGCTAGGAGTCCCTGCCTCTCTGTGGAACTACTGTCCAGTACTGAAAACATGATTACAGTACGGGACAGTTGTCCTGCAGCGAGGCAGGGACTCCTAGCGTCGTACATAAGTATGATGCTAGGAGCCCGGCTCCCTGCAGTGTGTTCAGTCCAGGACTTGCGGCCGAAATACGTCCGTCCATTACGGACGTAATGTGCTCGTGTGAATCCAGCCTAATAGGTGTAAATTTAGGATGCAAAAAGTGTGGCGAAATTGCAGTTTTTTTTCTATCCCCCCCAAAAAAAGTTAATAAAAGTTAATCAATAAAGTCTATGTACCCCAAAATGGTGCTATTACAAATAACAACTTGTCCCGCAAAAAACAAGACCTTATACAGCTATGTCGACGCAAAAATAAAAAAGTTATAGCTCTTCGAATGAGATGATGAAAAAACTTAAAAAATAGCTTGGTCATTAAAGAGGCTCTGTCACCAGATTTTGCAACCCCTATCTGCTATTGCAGCAGATAGGCGCTGCAATGTAGATAAGAGTAACGTTTTTATTTTTAAAAAACGAGCATTTTTGGCCAAGTTATGTCCGTTTTTGTATTTGCAAAAGTACAACTGGGCGTGTTGAAAAGTAAAAGTCCAAGTGGGCGTGTATTATGTGCGTACATCGGGGCGTTTTTACTACTTTTACTAGCTGGGCGTTCTGACGAGAAGTATCATCCACTTCTCTTCAGAACGCCCAGCTTCTGGCAGTGCAGACACAGCGTGTTCTAGAGAGATCACGCTGTGACGTCACTCACAGGTCCTGCATCGTGTCAGACGAGCGAGGACACATCGGCACCAGAGGCTACAGTTGATTCTGCAGCAGCATCAGCGTTTGCAGGTAAGTCGATGTAGCTACTTACCTGCAAACGCTGATGCTGCTGCAGAATCAACTGTAGCCTCTGGTGCCGATGTGTCCTCGCTCGTCTGACACGATGCAGGACCTGTGAGTGACGTCACAGCGTGATCTCTCGAGAACACGGCTGTGTCTGCACTGCCAGAAGCTGGGCGTTGTGTAGAGAAGTGGATGATACTTCTCGTCAGAACGCCCAGATAGTAAAAGTAGTAAAAACGCCCCGATGGATATACACAATACACGCCCAGTTGTACTTTTACTTTTCAACACGCCCAGTTGTACTTTTGCAAGCCTCATTTGCATAAATACAAAAATGGTCATAACTTGGCCAAAAATGCTTGTTTTTGTAAAAATAAAAACATTACTGTGATCTACATTGCAGCGCCGATCTGCTGCAATAGCAGATAGGGGTTGCAAAATCTGGTGACAGAGCCTCTTTAAGGTCTAAAATAGGCTGGTCATTAAGGAGTTAAACTTCATTCTTCTCATACATGATCTTTATTGGCTCGGCTTTATGCATTCATGGATTTCTATATTTGGGAATACTAATAGGTATCGTTATAACTTGCACTAGTTAACCTCCTTATGCTGTATTCTCACCACAGGTAATGATTGGCAGATTTACAGCCTTTCACCACACACACTGGGAGTTTTTCTTGCTACTTACACTCTACATTTGAAAAGTGTCATATACTGGTAAATTTTACATGTATTTATTTTCCATTATGCAGTGCAAACATTTCCAGAGACACTAAGGGAGCCCATCCTCTAGAGCACACTTTGGGTCTGGTCAAATAAATGCAGTCTATGTTTGTTTAGGGTTACACAACATTAAGAAATTTCAAGCGTGCACATACTTGTCAGTCATTTCTTTCAGATTTCATCCCTATAAGAATGTCTTGTCAGAAGGACACAGCTTTCAATTCAGCACAATGATGAGGATTGGAGGGGTTTTCCACACAACGGTTCTATCGCTCCCCCCCCCCCTGCACAAGGACTATGGAGTGCTGGAAAATACACAGCTTACTTTTCAGATAGACTCACTTGCATTGATAGGAGCTTTTGCTCAGAACAATTGCAAAGCCCCCTGTTTATTTTACTAACAGGGTGAAAGAACATCTGATCCATTGAATACAAAACAGCAATAATAACACAGATACCGTAGATCTTTTTGTATTCAAGTTTAACTTTGTGTTTTCCAGTGCCAGATATGAACTTGTTAGGAATGAATCATTTAATAAATGTACTAGTAGAAAACGTCAAAGCTATTAGGGCTTGTCCACACGTAGCGGAATTGCTACGTATTTTCCGTCCGGAATTGCTGCGTAAAAATTAAGACCAGAAATTGACCTGCGGTGCGTATTTTTCGCACCGCAGCATGTCAATTCCTGCTGAGGAAAGTGGACGGAATTGCTGCGTTTTTTTAGAGGAGATGTCACCATCTCCCAGCATTGAGAAAAACACAGCAAAATACGCACCATTGTCTGCAGTAAAAAACGCAGGAAATGGTGCGTTTTTTCCGCAGCAGAAATTCTGCTACTTTCAACAGAATTGTTGTAAAACTTTTCTGGAGGAATTCCGTTACATGTGGACAAGCCCTTAGAAGAAATTGAAGGTGGCTTTAAACATAGCGATTTTTCAGATCCATTTACAAGTACATCTTATGATCGTAGTAGCTTTTAAATGTACTTCTGTAATAGTGTTCAACTGGCGACAAGCAAGTGCTAAAACTTTTGCTTGTTAGATGGGACAATCACCTTAAAAGCAAAAAAATCAGTGCATGTAAGGGTATATTCACACGCCCTATTTACGGACGTAATTCAGGCGTATTTCGCCTGGAATTACAGCCGAAAAAACGGGTCTTACGGTGTTCTGTGCAGACGGGCTTTTAAAAGACGGCCGCCTCAAAGAAGTGCATGTCACTTCTTGGGACGTAATTGGAGCTGTTTTTCATTGACTCCATTGAAAAACAGCTCCAATTACGTCCGTAATGGACGCCGCGAAAAATGTGTTCACTTGCAAAAACGTCTGAAATTCAGGAGCTGTTTTCACCTGAAACCAGCTCCGTAATTTCAGACGTAATTTACGTTTGCGTGTGAACATACCCTAAACACTCACTAAACTAGCTAAGCTAGTCAGACCACACATGGAATATTGTGTCAAATTTTGGGCCCCTGTATATAAGAATGAAATAGCTGAACTTCAGCGGTTGCAGGGGAGGATGGCCAAGGTAATATAGGGAATGGGTGGATTGCAGTAACAAGGCAGTTTGAAAAAAGACAATGCTTAGGGACGCTCTAATTACAATGTACAAATATATAATTGGACAGTACAGAGATCTTTCTAATGATCTTTTTACATCTAGGCCTGTAACCATGACAAGGGGCATCCTCTATGCCTAGGGGAAAAAAGGTTTCACCATCATCACAGACGGAGATTCTTTTTTTTTTTTATCAACATGTTTTTATTGTAAATATTTTCTAACTTTTTACAACCAGCCATGGAATTCCATGGCAAACAGGAACAGAACAGGAGGGAAAGGGGGAAAAAAGGGATGGGGAGGATTAAAGAGTTCATAAAGAGAAAAGTCCCTAGGTCATTTAGGGGTTATTCCGATGAGAGGGCTCCAGACAGCAGGTCATCCAGGGTGAGTCCAAATAAGGAGCAAGCAGATATACCGCTTACTCTCAATGTACAGAATTTCAGACTACTGGGCTGCAGCTGCAGTTGTGTATTAAAGGCTGGCGTTTAGCGGTAGCGAGGAGAAAAAAAATAAATAAATGGGGGGGGGGGGGAGGGAATAGGGATGTGAGGACGCGCAAACCATAAACACCCCAATGGTTCAATGGGACAGAACGATGAGAAAAAAAAAAACCAATCAGTTAGTGTGCATGATTATACCGTGCCACTATAGAGGATTATCACCAACTAACGTCCGTTCCAGGAACCAGACGGTGGGACAAAAACAATCTCGTATTCTGTTCTTAATGTGTGTGGGGAGCATGTGGATTATGGGTTGCCAGGTCTCAAAGAAACCACGTACTCTCGATTCTATTTGTAGGGAGGCGTTCACTCAATCCATGCATAATAGAAAAACCATAAAAAATAAACGGAGGGACAGGACATCTGGGCCCAGCCAGGTCTGTAGAATAGTTTTTCGGCAGCAGCGGAAATTCAGAAAATGTGCCTGGTTTAGAGCCGGAGGATGGGAGGAGTGATGTCAGGCAGAAGACAAAAAAGAGCCCAACTGGGGGCTAGGGGAATCTGTTGCTTAGTGTGTGTGTGTGGCTGAAAAGTATCCTAGTCCAGAACGAGTTCATAAGCAGTGGTAAATTTCAGCCACATCTGCCCCGTACCTGGAGCAAGCCAGGGTTGGGACATTTCCCATATGAAAGTTTCATAGGTGATAGATATAGCCTTTATGTGCGATTTTCAAGAACATTTCCCATTAGGAAATAGCTGGTATGTATTTCAGTGCCTTGCCAAGAGTGCGAAGGATCAAATCAGGTGGGAGCTCTGAGTCATGAGAAGTCCAGAGCCCCAATCCCGAGTTGAGTGTCTGATAATCAACTGGTTTCCGGTGTAGCGAGTAAGCTGAGATTTGTTTCTTGGGTTCCGTCAAGATGACAAGCCGACAACAAAAATTTGTCGTCCTAGTCCTCCTCCCTCATGGAGCTTAACACACCAATGATATAGCTTTGTGCCTGCAAGTGAAAAAAATGTGGGTGTACGAATTCATGTTTGACGCAAGGTTGAGAGAGCTTTACCCGTGGAAGTGTCCACCAAATCCCCCACCCTCAAAATGCCCTGCGACATCCACCGATGGAAAATCTGGTGTGCCTTTCCCCCTTGGAAATTGGGATTATGACAAAACGGGAGATAAAGGGAGGTTTGGGCTGAAAGATTAACGTGGCGCCTGATTATGACCCAAGTTTTCCCAGACAGAGAGAAGCAACGGGTTGTCCCTAACTGTTATGGGGAGTGAGGAGTGGGGGAGATGAAGAAGACATGGTAGAGCAATGGGGAAGCACACAGCTTTTTCAACCGCTGTGGGAGCATGGGTTGAGGAGTCATTAAACCAGTCCTGCAAGATATGGATATTGGCGGCAAGATTGTAAAGCCTAATGTTCTGGAAGTTGATTCCCCCATTTAATTTGTGTTGTTGAAGGAGGGATAGCCCAATTCGTGGCTTCTTATTTTGCCAAATGAATTTGCGGAAAAGACTATTTATTGTGCGTTCATCTTTGGGACGCAGGTGTAAAGTTAGCATTTGGAAGAAGTAAAGAAGTCTTGGGAAAGAGATTATTTTAGGTTTGCCCTACCTAGAAATGAAAGGGTGAAATTACCCCAAGTCGTTATGCCAGTATGTAACTGGACTTAAAAATGGTTTAGATTAATGGAGTACAGTTTGAGGGGGTTTTGGTGATTTGGACACCCAGATATGTTAATGACCGGGCTTGCCATTTTAGGAGGAAATCACGTGACTAGGTGGGCTGAGGGGGGCTGGTGAGTAGCAGGGCCTCTGATTTATTAACATTGATGGCAAAGCCCATAATAGCTTGCTTAGATACTTTTTTCTGTAAAACTGGGCCCAGGATCTCCTGAGGGCGGGAGACAAATAGAAGCCAGTCATCCGCAAATACGGTGAGTCTCAATTCTTCTGCACCCCCCCCCCCCCCCAAATTATGCAGGTGTTGTAGCAATGCGTCCAGAGCAAGGTTGAAAAGGAGAGGGGATAGGGGGCAGCCCTGCCTGGCACCACTCTCTAGATGTATGGGGGGTGAGTTGAGGCCATTAATGGACAAGCTGGTTTGCATTTATGTCTGACAGAGCAGAAGAAATTGGAGGAAGCAGTCCCCAAAGTTCCGCAACCTGAGGGAAGTGTTTAGGAACTGCCACGTCACAGAGTCGAAGGCTTTCTCTGCGTCAAGGCTGAGGAGCACGAGGGTAGGGTATTTAAGTTGACGCGCGTGTACTTTGGCCACTATGGCTGATCATACTGCCTTGGTGGAGTGTCAACCTCTGACAAAGCCTAATTGGCAAAGCGTTAATAGATTAGGGAGGAACCCTTGGAGTCTATCAGCGAGGATCCTCGTCAGTATTTTATAATCAACATTTAAGAGGGATATTGGACGATACGCACCAACATCGGTAGGATCTTTGTACGGTTTCGGAAGAAGTATGGTTCGAGCTTCATAGACGGAGATTCTTTATTGTAAGACCGGTGAGACTTTGGAACTCTCTGCCACATGATGCTGTGATGGTTGGTTCATTGCACAAGTTCAAGAGTGGCCTGAGTGCCTTTCTTGAAAGTTATATTCAGTCATGAGTACTAGATTTCTGGAGATGAGACGTTGATTCAGATTGAAATAATTGGAGTCGGGAAAGAATATATTCCCCTTGAGCATTTGGCATAGGGTTTTTTCCTTCCTCTGGATCAATGTGGTAGGATTATAGGTTGGACTTGATGGACCTGTTTTTTTTTTACCTTATTATTATGACCATGTCAGTGTAGTCAAATATCCGTGCACACTTGATTTTAGATACAGATTAATGCTGGCCAGACACGAGACAGCTTTATGAATAACAGTTGTTCAGCTGACAGCCATCTCCCCTCCAACTTCCCTATAAACACGCATGTTTGCATCTGCAAAGCGTGCCTGTTTATTTCAATAAGGAGAGTTGGATAAGCTGCTGCCATACAACTTTTGGCAGCGCTTCTCTCCCGTAGAAACAAAGCATCCTCCTTTCAATCGACGGCAGACATCAAAGGACAGTCAGGCTGCCACCTTACACATTAGATTGTCAGCTGATCCTGCCGAAGATCTATGAAAATGTGCAGTAATAGTTCTTATGCTTGTATGCTTAGGTGTGTAATTATTTTATATGGTATGAGTAGTATTAATACAGGTCAAACAGATTTAGACACACTCTCTAAGCCCAGACTTTCTGTTCTAAAAATGTCTATTTTGTCCTTTTTCTAATGATTTTTTTTAATTTTCATTTTTTTTGGCAGTACAGTTAGATAATTTAGTTTCATTTTAAACTATCATTTTTATTGCAGATGGAGACAGGAGAGATTATGAAAGGGATACCAGTGGTACTCCATTACATGGGGATGCAGCCCATCAACAACTTATGTCCAGAGTTCTTAGCCCATCACTTCCTGTGCCTGGTGGACTTGTTCCTCTCAGTACTGGCAGACCCAGTCCTCCCCATGAACTGCGATTGGACCCCCATTCTCAGGGTTCGGAACCTCTGCATCACCACCCATACAAGTACCCAACAAGCTATGATCACTATCTAGGAGCAAAGACCAGACCAACTCCCTATCCCTTACCAAGCATCAGAGGACATGGTTATCACCATCATCATATGAACCCAGCTGCAGCCAATATGTATTCTGCAGCTGGTGCACCTAGCAGTTATGAATATGGACCAAGATAACCGGAATGAATAATCTTATTGAATGACTATTTAAACTTATTAGACAATGGATGTTTTGTGCATGATTTTAATTATTCAGTAGTGTATGCTTTGGATATTACATTACTGCTGAAATTAAAGTTGCTCTCACCCTAATGTCATTAGGGCAGAAGTACAGTTACCATTGTGACTGTGACAGCAACCAACAAGCAAGCTGGATCTTCCACCTAATCCTGCTGGGGCTGTTATGACACTATGTCACTAGAAGGGACACGCTCTGCCAACTTGTAACTTGCTGTGATGCTGTGCTGGGGGAGGTGATGAGTACAGAGACTTAGGAGGAGTAGCAAAATGGATCTCCAAGTTCAGCTTTACGAATGCTACTGGAAGAGAAAGTGCAGTATCAGCCCCTACAGCTGCACTGTGAATGAGTGAGCCAGACTGATTCACAAAGGGCATTGACTTCTGCAGGGTCAAGTGCACTATTCTTGCTTTAAAGAAGCCATATGCTTTTGTTGTGCTGTTTTCTTGTATTTCATGGAAATAAATGTACAGTATGGTGGGCTCAATTGCAGATGAGCCTTGAGGTATTAAATAACTTTTTTTTTTCTACTTTTGGAGAGTGAAGTTTTGGCTGCACTATCTGTGAATTAAAATGCACATTTTGTGCTATTAAACTACAACTATGCAAGTATTTTACTGTGTAGCCTATGTTCCTTCACTAACTCATCACCACTTTTATAAAAAGCCTTTACAGATTAGCGCAGTAGTGCCACAGACAGATAATGAAGCAGCTATGCCCTTATTTGCTTGTTCCGAAAAGCCACCCATCTCTAACATTGTAATGGGATGAGACACTACAAGAAATGTGTGTTGTGTAACCCCAACTTTTATTCATTTGCTGTGTATTTGAGAAATGTAAGATCCATTACCTTGCAATTATTAATATGATGCCGCCTTATCAATACTTATTTATCAGGTTATAACTCATGTTTTTAAATCTGTTAGTCCAATAGCAGTTTGGTTCAACTCATAAGTTTGTGCCAAAGGTTCTGATCAACCCAGTGGTTTTATAAGAAGCCAATCCAGCACATTTCTACTGCACTGGCCAGACTATAAGTGCCCATGAAGTTTTATTTATTTCGTTAAACAGAATAAAGCAAGTCTTATTTATTTTCCACATGAGATTGTATGATAAGATGCCTACATTACATGATGCTCTTGTGCAACTAACAATTCATTTCTGCAAGCACTGTAAACACAAGTGTAGGTACATTTGTAGATATGTATGTAGAAAAACAACCTGTTAAAAGAATGGTTTCTTATAAATGTTATTTTTGCCTTCTTATGGAAAGTATCCTTGTGTTCTTTTTTGTACAATGAGAGACAAATGTTACTAGTGGTTAGTAACAGGCGAAATGCAATAGTAGATATATAGTAGATAAAATGGTGCAAAAATGTTACCTAGCAGTGCAGTGCATATGGAAATGTATGTAGCAGTGCATAGCTGCTCTAGGAAAGTCCATAGCTCTGTACTTTTAGGGTATGTGCACACGCTAGCTGTCATTTACGTGTGAAAAGACAGACTGTTTTCTAGAGAAAACCGCTGCCTCGTTTCACTCGTAAATGCTCCTCCTCGCATTTTGCGAGGCGTCTGAGATGCTCGTAAATCTTGAGCTGTGCTTCATTGAGTTCAATGAAGAACAGCTCAAATTACGTGGCAAAGAAGTGCCCTGCACTTCTTTGCCGAGGCAGTCCATTTACGCGTCGTCGTTTGACAGCTGTCAAACTACAACGCGTAAATTACAGGTTGTCTGCACAGTACGTCGGCAAACCCATTCAAATGAATGGGCAGATGTTTGCCGACGTATTGCAGCCCTATTTTCAGACGTAAAACGAGGCATAACTGTCATTGATACAGAAAGACAGAGTACAATTGTTCAGATACCAGTGCTTTTACAAAGTTTGTTCATGCACATAGTTACAAGAAAGTCCCTACAGTATACAGGGGACAAGGGGACTGAAATACAAATGTTTTAGAATTGTATCCATTATTAGTAAATCTGTGGTTAGTCACCTGTTCCAAAGATACTAGGGCAAAACTGTGCTCGCTAAACAGAGCTGAAAACCTATCAGGGTATGTTCACACGGCCAAATTTCAGACGTATACGAGGCGTATTTTGCCTCGTTTTACGTCTGGAAATACGTCTCAAATACGTCGTCAAACATCTGCCCATTACTTTCTATGGGTATAACGCTGTATTGTTCACACGACGCGTAATTTTACGCGTCGTACGGCAATTACGACGCGTAAAATTACGCCTCGTAAAAAGAAGTGCAGGACACTTCTTTGGAAGTTTTTGGAGCTGTTTTCTCATAGACTCCAATGAAAACAGCTCCAAAAACGGACGTAAAAAACGCAGCGCAAACGGCGTGAAAACGCAGCGAAAAATGCGAGTTGGTAAAAAAACGTCTGAAAAGCAGGGTCTGTTTTCCCTTGAAAACAGCTCTGGATTTTCAGACGTTTTTGTTGACTACGTGTGAACATACCCTCACAGATTCAACTCAAATGTCTTCTATGTTATATTTAAACAAATTACTAGAATGTGTCCTACTAATAAAACTTTACTGCTTTATTAAGAAATTAAATCTAGTGATTAGAGAACAAGACAGTGTATGGTCAGCCTAGGACTATATTGACTAGACACAGACTAAAGAATCAGAGCGATATTGTCACCTGACACACCTCCTGCAGTAGTCTATAGTGCTATTCAATTGGGTAAGCTGTATCCATATCCCAACCTGGCAAACCACCAATGATATCAGCAATTATGTAATTGATACTATTTTTGGCAAAGTCTGCTATGAAGTCTAAAATACAAAACGCATACAAATCAGAAAGGAAATGTAGATTTGATTTTTTAATTGTAGAATATTAGTCTTAAAGTCACCAGTTTCTAACTCCCCTATCTCCTACCTTATCTAATAGGCACTTTAATGTGGAGAACTACTGGTTGTATTTTTTGTTTGTTTTTCAAACTTTTATTTTTGACCAAGTTATGAACCTTTTAAGGGTATGTGCACACACACTAATTACGTCCGTAATTGACGGACGTATTTCGGCCTCAAGTACCGGACCGACCACAGTGCAGGGAGCCGGGCTCCTAGCATCATACTTATGTACGATGCTAGGAGTCCCTGCTACTCCGTGGAACTGCTGTCCCGTACTGTAATCATGTTTTCAGTACGGGACAGTTGTCCGGCAGCGAGGCAGGGACTCCTAGCATCGTACATAAGTATGATGCTAGGAGCCCGGCTCCCTGCACTGTGTTCGGTCCGGGACTTGCGGCCGAAATACGTCCGTCAATTCCGGACGTAATTAGTGTGTGTGCACATACCCTAAGATTTATGCAAATTTGTTCTTAATGCACAACTGGGTGTTTTTTTACTTTTCACTAAGTGGGCGTTGTAAAGAAAAGTCTATGACGCTGACTAATCAGCGTCATACATTTCTCTTCATTCCAGCCGAGCTTGATCCACATTACAGCGTGATCTCGTGAGATCACGCTGTGATGTCACTTTATCCCGCAATTACTTCACTGGAGCGATGGAGGACTGAACGGACATTGCCTCCAGCCGCTGCAGATATGAATAAATGTCCTGGCACGGCTGGAGGCGATGGCTGTTCACTCTTCCGTCGCTCAAGTGAAGGACCTGCGAGAGGAAGCGAGATCACGCCGTGCTGTGGATCAAGCTGGGCTGGAATAAGAGAAGTGTATGACGCCGGATTGGTCAGTGTCATACACTTTTCTTTACAACGCCCAGTTGGTGAAAAGTATAAAAACGCCCAGTTGGGCATTAAGAACAAATTTGCATAAATCTTAAAATTACAAGATTCATGTAACATACCAGGCCAGTTATTTATTTTACGCTGGTCCCTCAAGTGCAACTGGGCTGAACAACAGAAGTTGCCAAAATGATGCCCCCTTCTCTGAAGCACATCCTGCTCTGCAGCTATAGGCTGAAGTTGCACCGCACAGACTTCCTGCTCTTCCTGACCCCTGCATGCACTCTGACATTATACTGCTAATTCTGAGAGCGCGATTTGCTTTATTTTAGCTAATTCCTCAGGATATTTGTCTGTGAACTGAATCTCAAGAGAACGTTGGTCATGCAGCAAGACAATGACCCTAACAAGTCGTTCTACCAAAGAATGGTCAAAGAAGAATAAAGTTAAAGGGTAACTAAACTTTCAACAAACTTCTGACATGTCCTAGTTGTTAGGAAACGTCCGTCTCTTTAAGGTTTTTCTATGACTACTAGCCTAGCTTCTGGGTGGCTCTGGTTTGAGTTGCAGAGCCAATCTCATTTCTCTGTCTTGTTCCTATTAGATTCTAGGGTGGAGTATTTAAGTCTGGTCAGTTCTTTAATTGTTGCTTGTGAATTTCTTTGTGTATGCAAGTTTCTAATCAAGCTCCTGGCTACACTCTATCACCTGACTATTTGGATTATTGGAACTGGACCCCGGCTTTGTCTTTAGATTAACCCTTTTGCTCACTGATTTGGACATTCTGCTCTCGGTTGGTTTTGACCTCTGCAACTCCTGGTATTCTTCTGCTTTCTGATTTGGACTTAGTCTCTCCTGGTTGTGTACTCTGTTTTCTGTTTACCCTCTGTCTGTCTGGGTTCCGTTCTGGTATTGCCTGCATTGCACCTTCTGTCCAACACTGTATTCTGTTAATGCAGCCAAATCCAACCTGCCTTGTGGTGGGCTCAGGTGAAGACCATAGAGTAGCCTTAGACTCGGCTGATCAGAGTAGTGACAGACTTGAGGTAGTGGATTACCTGCATGCTTTATGCAGTTTCCAGCTGCCTTTGGGGAATCACAGAGCAATTCTATAATTTTTCACTCTGAGGAATTGCTCAACTAGTGATTCCATTACAATAGTGACATGTCGGAAGCTTTGATCGGTGGGGCTCTGAGCACTGAGACCCCCACCGATCTCTAGAACGAAACAGCAGAAGTGCTCGGGCGAGCGCTGAGCCGCTTGGTTTTGGATCTGCTTTTTTACGGAAAGCCAATGTAGCGGTGTATGGAATCAATAGAAAGTCACCGATCAAAACTTCTGACATGTAAGTATGACATGTCAGAAGTTTGAGGGTTTAGTTACACTTTAAGGTTTTTAATGGCCAAGTCAAAGTCCTCACCTTAATCCAATAGGAATGTTGTGGAAGGACCTGAAGCGAGCAGTTCATGAGAGGAAACCCACCAACATAACAGAGTTGAAGATTTTTTGTGCAGAGGAATGGGCTAAACTTCCTCCAAGCCGACGTGCAGGACTAATCAAAATTAACCGAAACAGTAATTGCTGCACAAGGGGGTCACACACAATACTGAAAGCAAAGGTTCACATACTTTTGACACTCACAGATATGTGATGTTGGATCATTTTCCTCAATTAATAAATGACCAAGTCTAATATTTTTGACTCCTTTGTTTGACTTGCTTCTCTTTATCTGCTTTTAGGACTTGTTTGAAAATCTGATATAGTTTTAGGTCAAATTAATGCAGAAATATAGAAAATTCGGAAGGGTTCACAAACTTTCAATCACCACTCTATACTTATATGTTGTATTATATAGGTATATAATGTAGTGTTCACTTATGTCATACATGTAATAATGTAATATCCATGTAAGATATATATATATATATATACACACATACATACACATATATATATATATATGTGTATGTATGTGTGTATATATATATATATATATATATATATATACACATACATACACATATATATATATATATATATATATATATATATATATATATATATATATTTACACAATGCATTCGGAACGTCTTCAAACCCTTTAGTTTTTTTCACATTCTGTTATGTTGAGGCCTTTTGTTAAAATAAAATGTAAGAAAATCAAGCTTTTATTCATCATTCTGCACTCTATACCCGATAATGACAAAGTGAAAACAGAATATTAGTAATATTTGCTAATTTATTGAAAAGTAAAAACTAAAATATTGCATTGACATAAGTATTCAGACCCTTCAAGTCAGGGCTCTGGCTGGGATACTCAAGGTCATTCACAGAGTTGTCCCTGAGCAGCTCCTGTGTTGTGTTGGCTGTGTGCTTAGGATCAATGTCTTGTTGGAAGGTGAACCTTTAGCCTAGTCTGTGGTCCGAAGCACTCTGGATCAGGTTTTTTTATTAAGAATATATGTGCTTTGCTCCATTCATATTTCCCTCAACCCTGACCAGTCACCCTGTCTCAGCCTATGAAAAACAACCCACAGCATGTATTGGGCAGGTGATGAGCAGTGCTTTGTTTCCTCCAGACATGGTGCTTGGAATTGATGCCAAAAAGCTCAATATTAGTTTAATCAGACCACAGAATCTTATTTCTCACAGTCTGAGAGTCCTTTAGGTGCTTTTTTGCAAACTCCAGGCGGCTTTCATGTGTCTTTTACTGAGGAGAGGCTTCTTTCTGGCCACTCTGCCATAAAGCCCAGATCGGTGGAGTGCTACAGTGATGGTTGACCTGGAAGTTTCTCCCATCAGCACACAGGATCTTTGGAGCTCAACCAAAGTGACCATTTGGGTTCTTGGTCACCTCGCCTACCAAGGCCCTTCTCCCCCAATTACTTAGTTTGGTGGGGCAGCCAGCACTAGGAAGAGTCCTGGTAGTTCCAAACTTCTTCCATTTAAGAATTACGGAGGCCACTGTGCTCTTGGGAACTTTCAGTGCAGCAGGCATTTTTTTGTACCCTTCCCCAGACCTGTGCCTCCGAACAATCCTGTGTCTGAGCTCTACGGGCAGTTCTTTCCTCCTCATGGCTTGGTTTTTCCTCTGATATGCATTTTCAGCTGTCGGACCTTATATAGACATGGGCGTGACTTTCCAAATCAAGTCCAATCAAATGAATTTACCACAGGTGGACTCCAATCAAGGTGTAGAAACATTTTAAAGATGATCTAGAGAAATGGGAGGCCCCAGAGCTAAATTTCAAGAGTCATAGCAAAGGGTCTGAATACTTATGTCCATGCAAAATGTCAGTTTTTCATTTGTAATATATTTGCAAAAATTTCTAAGATTCTGTTTTCACTTTGTCATTATGGGTTATTGAGTGCAGAATAATGAGGCTTTTTTTTCTCCGAATGCACTATATATGCTATGCCTGACGACCAGCACATTATCCCCCCACGTATTAAACATAGTACTGACACCCAATGTACTATTCACAGCACTGACCCCTATTCATCACACATTTACTTTTTATTACATTATCACACAGTTCTGACACCTCCATACATACACATTTCTTTTTTACCACACATTCACACCCTAGTACTACACTGACACACATTTATTGCATACTTGTGAGCACTTAGTTCGCCACTCCCGTCACTGCTAGTGGGAGTGGCTATCACTATTTAATGCACTCTCCTTCTGCAGCATTTCTTGACCTGTCTGCGTCCTCCTGGGAACGGGTTTTCACCCACCCACTTAGTAAGTATGGCCTTTTTTGTGGTTTTGAATATATATATTGTAAAACGGGACCTTCCAGTCAGTCTTGTAGCCAAACAATCAGGCAGAGACTGGCAGATTTACATGTACAGTTTGTCACGTAGGGTTCGTGGACCCACTGGGCCGTACCGCCTTGGCGGTATAGCAGCTGGCCAACAGGGCACAAGTTAAAGTCTATAGTTCGTATAGTGTACCTGTGGCAGCTCGGACAGTAGCAAGGCAGGCTTGGCTGGGACTAGGCAGCAGGCAGACGTCAGGCGTGGTGAAGCGGGACAGGCGTGGTATACAGCACAGCACGGCACACGACCAGGATAGCACGGATACAGGAACAGGAACAAACTAGGAGACCATCGCATAGACAAGCTTAGGGTATGACAACAACGCTCAGGCATAGAAGCAAGGGGCTGAACCCCTCTTATAGTCAAGGGCACTCATGGGCTAATAGTTCATCAAAGTCTGGTGCGCGCATTGCCCCTTTAAGAGCGGGCACGAGCATGCGTGCGCACCCTATGGGACCCGGCCGAGGTAGGCGGAAGTGAGCGCTGGTGTCTCCTGAGGAGGGGACTGGGGCCAGCGCTCTCACCGACCCATGGCTGCGGCCGTCAGGTGGAGCGTGAACCTGATGGCCCGCAGCCACGGACATGACACAGTTGTCCAGAGTTTATTGTGCACAGTCACAAACAGCAATTTAAACTTGCTTTAGCAGGAAATGTAGAAAATAAAAGGTCCTTAGTTTCAGGATAACATACAACTCAAGTTCAGTGCTTCTCACCAAGCTTTGTAGGTTCAGTCCAAATGTGCTTGCTCTTTGCACCCTGGTAAATTCAGCCTTTGCACTCCCAGTCTGGTCTTTCTGCAACACCACACACTCCACACTGCTCTGTGCCTGTCTTCTTTATTATTCTCTCTGGATACACCTGGACTGCAGGTTCAGGTAGACAACACCAGGCATGGAGTATGGAGCGACCTTCTTACATATTCAGTCACCCATAAAACCAGGACCCAAACTCCACTTACTTACATTACTGAGACAAGAAGCCTCAATGACACATATCTGCCATCAACTACTTTACCCACTGATTGTTTACATATCCCCCCCCCTCTGCCGAAAGCCGAGGGGCCTGGCACCTGCTGCCACCAAACAGTGGACCCTTGACAGTGCATCTGCATTTACATGTAATTTACCTGGCCTATGTTCCACCACGAAATCAAAGTGCTGTAATGCTACGAACCAACGTGTCACCCTAGCATTATTTCCCTTATTTTGACTCATCCACTTCAATGGTGCATGGTCTGAGACAAGCCTGAACTTTCTGCCAAGCCAGTAATATCTTAAAGAGTCTAGTGCCCACCTGATTGCCAGACACTCTCTTTCTACAATAGAGTAATTTTTCCTCACATGAGTTGAGTTTTCTGCTCATCTACATGACTGGATGCTCTTCTCCATTAATTTCCTGAGACATGACAGCCCTTAACCCAACCTCTGATGCATCGGTTTGTATTCTAAACACTTTTGAAAAATCTTGTGCTGTCAACACTGGCTGTCTACATAATGCAATTTTCAACTCTCTAAATGCTTTTTCTGCCTCAGCAGACCATTGTATCATTACCGACTTTTTAGACAAAGGAGCTGCTATACTGGCGAAGTTAGGCACAAACCGTCGGTAATAGCCAACAATGCCCAAGAAAGCCCTCACTTGCTTTTTTGTAAGAGGATGTGGCCAATCTTGTATTGCCTCTACCTTATTGACTTGAGGTTTAATCATAACTCTTCCTACAATGTTGCCCAAGTACTTCGCCTGTTCCATGCCAATGGCACACTTTTCTGGGTTGGCAGTAAACCCCGCATTTCTTAGTGAATCTAACACAGCCTGAACCTTACTTAAATGGCTTTTCCAATCTAGGCTAAAGATCACAATGTAGGCCGCTGCTAATACCTTGTGTGGAATTAATATTTCATCTATTGCCCTTTGAAAGGTGGAAGGGGCTCCTTTCAACCCAAAAGGCATCCTGATATACTGAAAACACCCATCAGGAGTAGAAAAAGCAGTTTTTTCTCGAGCCTCTTTTGCCAAAGGTATTTGCCAATATCCTTTTGTGAGGTCTAGAGTTGTTATGTATCTAGCCGGTCCTAACCTTTCAATTAGTTCGTCCACACGGGGCATTGGGTAGGCATCCATTTTTGACATCTCATTAAGTTTCCGAAAATCATTACAGAAGCGCCAGCTTCCATTTGGTTTAGTGACTAATACAATTTGGCTAGACTATTCACTTTTGGATTTTTCAATTACCCGTAACGTTAGCATTCTCTGGATTTCTTGTGAGATAGCTCCTCTATGGGCTTCTGGAATTCCGTAAGGTTTTACCTTCACTTTTACCTGTGGCTCAGTAATGATATCATGTTCAATAACATTAGTGCAACCAGGTAAGAAAGAAAACATGTCCTTATTGTGTTGCAAAAATTCCTTACTCTCCTGTTTTTGAGAACAAGACAAAGTATCAAGAATCTTCACTTATGGAATTATGGGTCAGGACCAGGGGCAGAGCAAGCTAGTGCTGGCAGGGACTCCCTTTCTCTCCAAGGTTTAATCAAGTTTACATTATATATTTGCACTGGTTTCCTTTTCTCTGGCTGATGCACTCTATAATTGACATCTCCAACTTTTTCCAGGATCTCAAATGGTCCCTGCCACTTAGCCAAGAACTTGCTCTCAACGGTAGGCACTAGTATTAAGACCCGGTCACCTGGCTTGAACCCCCTAATTCTAGCAGAGCGATTGTATATACTTAGTTGAGCTTCTTGTGCGCTCTGTAGGTGTTATTTCACTATTGGCATCACCTTAGAAATTCTTTCCTGCATTTGTGCAATATAAGCAATTACACTTTTATATGGGGTGGCTTTAGACTCCCATGTCTCCTTAACTGACCATGAGGATGCCTACAATATAGCAACTCAAATGGGGAAAATCCTGTAGAGGCCTGCGGAACTTCCCTGATTGAGAATAACAAATATGGCAAAAGACAATCCCAATCTTTACCATCTTCTTCAACAGCTTTTTTTAACATTGCTTTCAAGGTCTTATTAAACCTTTCTACCAGCCTGTCCGTCTGCGGATGGTACACAGAAGTTCTTAACTGTTTGATCTTAAGGATTTTACATAATTCTTTCATCACTTTGGAGATAAATGGTGTACCTTGGTCTGTCAAGATTTCTTTGGGAAGACCCACCCGAGTGGATATATGAAATAACTCACGAGCAATACACTTAGCCGAGGTGTTTCTCAAAGGAATCAACTCTGGGTATCAGGTAGCATAATCTAGAACTACCAAAATATACTGATGTCCCCTTCACATTTGGTGGAGTTGCCCCTCCTTGCGGAGCTTCTGGGACACGGTACTTAGTATCATATCAGAAGCCACCGGGGTCTTGGTCCCCAATTCTCCTGAGGCGGCTCTACTATTCATGTTCCCTATGCCGCTACCTGTTTATAAACTATCCCTAACTAGACACCTCCTTCAGGCTGCAAAATCGGTTATCCCACGCAAGTGGAAAATGGTGGTCACCCCAACGCTGGACGAGTGGTTCCAGAAGGTTGCTCTGATACACAGAATGGAACAGTTGCTGGCACATTCTCCAGCCGCTTCTACACGATACACATCTACATGGTCTCATTGGATTACATTCCTCTCTTCTCACACATATTTGAACGTTGTGACCTGAAACCTAATTCCCCCTCCCCTGCCTATGTGCTTTCACCTGTGGTGGTAGCACTTGAGGTTCTGTGTGGTTTTTGCGCTCTCCAACCATCTCTCTACCAGGTGCATGGCTGCTCTCGCTGCTTTTTTCTCATAAGAGTCTGGAGATTGAGTCCAGGCTCGCCATGACTTGAGCCTTACCATATCCCTACTTTGCCCCTGTTTGTCTCCCTTCTATCTCTCCCTTCTCTTGTCTAAGTGTGTGGGGTGCCTCGCTCCCTGTGATAACGCTTATAGGATGCAGTTATACTTTATGTTATGTTGGATACAGAAATTTTCCTTCTCATATTTATACAATGCTCCTGTTCACTATGTTTACACTTGCTGCAGATGTTAATCATGGGATGTGATGTCCACCCTCTTGTTTGAGCTTTGCCCATGTTGTTATTTTATTTTAATTTTCACTGTGTGGAGGCCCTCCCTCCAAATGTGTTTTATACTTGTTTGTTTCAAAACCAATAAAAACTGAATATGAAAATATACTGATGTCCCCTAGCAGACTTGACTAATGGTCCCAATATATCCATGGCAATCCGCTCAAAAGGCACCTCGATTACAGGAAGAGCCACCAAAGGGCTTCTGAAATAAGAGGCAGGAGCATTAAACTGGCAGGTAGGGCAAGATCTACAGTAGTTTTCAATGTCTTTATAGCAACCTGGCCAATAGAACCTTTGAAAGATACTTTCCCTAGTCTTATCTGTAGCTAGATGACCCCCCAACACATGAGAATGGGCCATGTCTAACACCATATTTATATAGGCCCCTGGGACCACTAATTGTTCCACAACTTCATTATTAGCTTTGGTCATCCGATGTAATAGATTGTTGTTAATTTCAAAAAACAGATACCGATTGTCAGCTCCCGGCTGTTGGGGAACACCATTTAGAACAGTCACATTTTCTAAGGCATTTTTTAGTGTGAGATCTTGCAACTGAGCAGTCCCAAAATTAACCCGAGACACCTCAAGGTCTGGCAAGGCTGGTTCAGACTCTGTGGTCTCAGCGTCATCTCCTACTAGAACGGATAGGGGAAAATCAGGTACATCCGTGATTTTCTCTACCATTTCAGTGTGCATTACATTATCAACATTGGATGGTTGACTCTGTTTTGTCTATGGTCTATTTCATCTGACCTTGCTGTATATATCTCCGGGTATGATGTATCCCTTTTTTATTCTACTACATGTTATTGTTGAGTATATTTAATAAAGATTTTTTGTACTTTTGTATATTATTTAGTATACTATTTCTTTAAGGGCTATGTCCCTTTTTGGTTCGGTTTTAGGTTGTCTACTTACATTAAGGGACCCCAGCATACACCATTTCTTTGGTGTGAGGTTTGTTTAGGTTGTTTGATTACTTTTGTCTGTGTTTACAGAAAATACCTCAGGATATATGGATTTCAGGAAAAGAGATAAGGATTGGATTACACGACTTGGTACCATATTCGGAGAGAATTCAGCAGTGACCACAGAGAGTAGTAACATTAAGGGCCTGAAACTTAAAATACATGATCTTCTAAAAAAACGTACTAAGGTTTGGTGGAACAAGGCAGCGTTAGAGAATTATTTACAAAAAGATATTATACCTCGTGGCCTACGTCTGCAGGTATTTCCAACCCTAGATACAGAAGATCCTTCATTTGTTACGAAATGGGAAGACTCCCTCACAAAATGTTCACGCACGCTCATTGAGTTGCTCATTGGGGCAGATCGCAGAACCCTCGATTCTTTGGAAAAATAAATCGACCCCCTGAAAGATAAAATTCATCAGTCTCTTGATAAAGAGGAGCTTGATGTTTTTGACAAGGCATTGGAGTGGGAAAGAGAAATACAAGACCTCAAAATTAGAAAATTTCAGCGTGATCTGAGTGATTTTCAGTCCAACAAAATTTACCGCTGGCATACCAAAAGGGATAGAGCTCGTTCTCTATCTCATTCTGTCTCTTCCACCTCTCTTGTATCAGAAGAAGAATGTGGCGGTTTTTTAGACAAACCTCAGGCCGCAGGAGATGGAGACCCTATGTTCAACTCCAGAACACCGGCAGTCAAAAGGAAGACCAGGGGGGTGTTCAACAGGGACAAGAGAAACAGGAGGCTCTGAAGGAAATTAATCTGTCCTCCTATACTTTATCGTCCTCTCAAATTAATGTTTTACAAAAGGGTCTGTCCTTTTCCCCTACAGGTAAATTCGATCTCTTTACCACCATCAAAGATCTGGCACTTTTTTCTAGGAATTTGCTTTTCAAGAAACATTTTAGTAGAAAGGACCATATTGTCCCTATGGGCTCTCCAGCAGAGAAACAGGCATTTGATGCCCTTATTTCACTATTGGAGGAACAGGAGGTCAAGACAGACCCCAGACTTCCCATGCATCTGTGCCGCCGTTCCCAACATTTCCCCCCCCCCTTTGCGCTGTGTCCTTCAGTGGATATTTACTTTAAACTAGTTAAAAAAGATCTAGAAACTATTTCTGACTCCAGAACATCCTGTGATCTTAATTATAAAGAAAGACAGGCACTTTTAGAACTCAAAAAACTTAAGGATGTGATTATCAAACCAGCCGATAAGGGCGGTAATGTTGTGTTATGGTCGGCACAGATGTATGAATGTGAGGCTTTTCGCCAACTTGATATGAGCCACTGCTATCGTAGGCTACCATCCGATCCCACTCTAGTTTTCAAAAGAGAATTAGATACTTTGGTACAAAGGGGTGTGGATGCACAAATCATTAATTCTAAACTGAGGGAGGGCCTGTCGGTGGACTTCCCAATTAAACCCACGTTCTACTTATTGCCTAAAGTGCATAAAAATGCTACTAACCCCCCCCCCCCCGGTCGTCCAATAGTAACGGGGATTGGTGATTTGTGTGAGAACATCTGTAGATTTGTGGACTTTTTTCTGCAGAAATGTGTGGAAACCCTGCCGTGATACATTAGAGATACCACAGACATGTTACAACGACTTGATGGGTTGCATCTTGAGGATGATATGTTTCTGGTCACGTGCGACGTGGAGTCTTTGTACACGTCTATATGCCACGACCATGGGGTACGAGCGTCAAGACATTTCTTACAGATGACTAATCATGACCCGGATCTTATTGAGTTCGTATTGTGTCTTCTTAACTATGCATTGACACATAATTTTTTTGAATTCAAGGACCGCCTCTTCCTACAGCTCCAGGGTACGGCAATGGGGGCGACTTGTGCGCCCTCATATGCCAATCTCTTCCTGGGGCTGTGGGAGAGGGATATTGTCCAACAGACTCCGGGTCATGATTCAGTGCTCCTGTGGTCGAGGTATATAGACGACATTCTATTTATCTGGAGGGCTCCACGTCCAATTTGGAATTTTTTCTAATCTCCCTCAATATGAATGACATTAATATCAAACTTACGTGGCAGTATAGTCAAACTCGTGTTGATTTTTTGGACATCTGTATTACCAAAGATGACAGTGGTTTCATTTCCACCGACATTTTTAGGAAAAAAACCTCCACAAATGCCCTCCTCCATGCCACATCCACTCATTACCCGAAGGTCACAACATCTATACCTGTGGGCCAGTTTCTAAGGGCAAGGCGCATCTGCTCCAATGACAGCAACTTTGAGCGCCAAGCATTGGATTTGACGGCAAAGTTCAAGAGTCGCGGTTATAGTCAGAGGGTTATAAAAAGAGGCTACCTTAGAGCTAAAAATTCAACTCGTGATGGACTCCTGGTGAGTAGGCCTAAAAAGAACAATACTGATCAGAATGTTAGATTTGTCACCACCTTTAATCCCCATTGGACCAATATTCGTGATATCCTACAAAAGCACTGGAGGGTCCTTCTTACTGATCGTGATTTGGCAGGGATTCTACCAAGTTACACCTCCATCACTTGGAGGCGATCTAAAAATCTGAGGGACCTTTTGACAGCAAGTCACTATATCCCCAGTGCCCCCCCTAATCCGTTTGGTAAGAGGGGCCCTCCCTGGGGATCATATAATTGCGGTAAATGCTCTGCATGTAAATATATTCCACGTGCCCTTAACTTCTACAGCTCAGATAGAGGCAAGGACTACAAAATTGTTTACAACATCACATGCAACACAGTAGCTGTGGTATATTTTGCCACTTGCACCTGTGACCTCATCTATGTTGGCATGACCAGCAGGCAATTGAAGGTGCGGGTGTTGGAACATGTCAGCAAAATTAAGTCAGCTTCTAATGCTCTAGATTTGGATAAACTCCAGCCTGTTGCGCGACATTTTCACGAGTTTCACTCCTGTAATCCAAAAGGTTTTGAGGTACGTGGAATTGACAAAATTTCCCTGGGATGTAGAGGTGGGGATGTACGTCTGGCATTATTGAGAAAAGAAATTAAATGGATCACGCTACTCAATACTGTGGCGCCATTTGGTCTAAATGAAGCCACCAGTTTCAGGCCCTTTCTGTAATTTTCAACTATGCGTGAATTTTATTTTCTCTAGCGTTTTTTTCTTGTTTTTTATATCTATCTTTTATGTTACAGTTTATTCCTTCCAGTGAATGGGTTTACCTTCCTATATATTGGAGAAGATTGTGTATGGTCCTAATCGGAATTCAGAAGCGGAGAAGATAAAGATGTCCATAATTCTAGTTGTATTGATGTATTATGATCTTCGTATCATTGCTCGCTATTGTACTTATTGTATATTTGTTATATTTGCTGAGCGCTGTAATGTTGAGTCCTATATATATATATTTAAATTGTATTATATAATATTATACCTCTAGTTTAATATATATACTTTTTTGTCTTTTTTTATATTATATATCATATCTATTCTCGGCTTCTGCTTGAGGTCTATTAGCTTTTATGAGTATTATTTAATTTATTATTATATTATATTCTGACGGTCTTGCTTATATTTTTCATGTTTTTGCATATATTTCTATATATTTATTTCTTTATATATATCCGTATGGTCTATATGTATTATATAATCATATACTGTGTTTTTTATCACTATCTCACCTCACTATATATTTATATACATACATGTATTTGTATTTATTTATTCTTATATATTTATTTTTGTCTCACTATTTATCACTATTAAATATTTATTAGTATGGTGCACGTTTTTTTCTTATTTTTTTCTTTTCTTCACTATTTATTCACATTGCACTTCTTTCACTTTATGTTGCACTGTTCTATTACTTTTCAATATAAGTGCCGCCGTTCTTTATACTCTATATTTGTTTGTCATTTTTGTCAAATTATTTCCGACCTGCCTTATCTCCACAGTAATCCCCACCTCTGTCATTGTTATTGTTTCAGTTTTGTCTTTGTTATTCCTGTTGCCTCTCCTGTGGTGTTTGCACAGACGCTCGATCGCGCGTGCGCGGTGGGGCTCGCATCCGGGAGTGGCGCTTAGCGTCTAGCGTTGTCATGGTGATGTTGTCATCATGCGGCGCCTCTCCATCTGACGTGCGGCGCGTCCCTTGATGTGTGCGTCACCCGGCGGGCATGTCGAGCGCCGATTTTCATCCATCACAGGTGAGTCTAACTTCATTCCATTTCTATAAAAACCCTTAGAGTTTTATTAAATGTAGCCTCCTGACGAAGCCGGTCTACAGGGCGAAACGCGCGTCGAGGCGTTCACTCATCCATCCGTCTTTGATCTCCATCACTCCTCACCATGTCCCAGGGTATGTGCTGGTCTCTAGCTTCTACATGATTGTTCCATTGTGTCCAGTTATTTTTAGCCCCTCTTTGTAGCTAATTTGAGCCTGCATGTTTACTTAGGACGCCTTCAGCTTTATTTTGCTGATTGTTATATATTCTGCAGGTAGCAGTAGACTTTTTAGTCTAATCCTGTACATTGCTATACCTAGTAGGCAGCACTATATCGTATGTGGGTTTCATTACCCTATGCCCACGATTTATATTTTCTGTCCTGTGGACTACTTGAGCGTGGTCTGGTCATCCTTGGATGGTTGACTCTGTATTGTCTATGGTCTATTTCATCTGACCTTGCTGTATATATATCTCCGTGTATGATGTATCCCTTTTTTATTCTACTACATGTTATTGTTGAGTATATTTAATAAAGATTTTTTGTACTTTTGTATATTATTTAGTATACTATTTCTTTAAGGGCTATGTCCCTTTTTGGTTCGCTTTTAAGTTGTCTACTTACATTAAGGGACCCCAGCATACGCCATTTCTTTGGTGTGAGGTTTGTTTAGGTTGTTTGTTTTACAACCACTTCCTTACCAAGTGGAACAGATCAAACATTTGTGACCTTGGTGTATCTTTGGAGAAAGTCCATTGTTGTACCAGCTGGGCCTGGACTGCTTGACTGACCCCCAAGCGAGCAAGTATTTCAGCCTTTAATATGCTGTAGTCCTTAGAATCCTGCAAGGTGAGGTCAAAATATGCCTTTTGTGGCTCACCAGTCAAGTATGGAGCCAGCACTTCAGCCCACTGGTCTAAAGGCAATTTTTCTCTGTCTGCAATCCGCTCAAAGACAGTTAAATAGGCTTCCACATCATCCTCATTAGTCATTTTCTGTAATGCAGTTTGGACCTTTTTCCGCCCATCAACATTAGAACTTTGACCAGGTATAGACCCAAACTCGTTGCACACTCACTACTTCTCGGAGTGCAGCCATTTGCTCCATTAGTAAGCGGTTAGTCTCCTGCTGTTGCATATTGGCGTGCACCATTTGTTGAACAAGATCCTCCATTACAACATTGTCTTTTTTTAGTTCTGCTGCTGCTTTCACCCAGGACATTCACCACTTGGAAGGTTGGAGACTTCAAAATCAACAAATCTGTACACTGTTGGCCCTAGCAACGATTGCATTCTCCACCATATGTAAAACGGGACCTTCCAGTCAGTCTTGTAGCCAAACAATCAGGCAGGAACTGGCAGATATACATGTACAGTTGTCCAGAGTTTATTGTGCACAGTCACAAACAGCAATTTAAACAGGCTTGCTTTAGCAGGAAATGTAGAAAATAAAAGGTCCTTAGTTTCAGAATAACATACAACTCAAGTTCAGTGCTTCTGTCATGTCCATGGCCGCGGGCCGTCAGGCTCACTCACCTCCTGACGGCCGCAGCCATGGGTCTGCCAACGCTGGCCCCAGTCTCCTTCTCAGGAGACGCCACTGCTCACTTCCGCTTACCTCGGCCGGGTCCCGTAGGGTGCGTGCGCACTCGTACCCGCTCTTAAAGGGCCAGCGCGCGCACCTGAAGTTAATGTGAAAATTAGCCCATGAGTACCCTGGACTATATGTAGGGCTCAGCCCCTTCCTCCCATGCCTGAGCATTGTTGTTGTACCCAAAGTTTGTCTAAGCAAATGGTCTTCTAGTGTTTCCCAGTTCCCAGTGTTCCCCGTTCCTGTACCTGTATCCTGTATCCCATGCTATCCTGGTTAAGTGCCGTGCTGAGCTGAAGTCGTGCTGTGCTATATACCACACCTGTCCTGCTACACCACGCCTGACGTCTGCCTGCTGTCTAGTCCCAGCCGAGCCTGTCTCGCTACTGTCCGAGCTGCCACTGGTACACTATACCAACTATAGACTGTGACCTGCATCCTGTTGGCCAGCTGCCATACCGTCAAGGTGGTACGCCGCAGAGGGTCCATGTACCCAACGTGACAGTACGCTCAGGCCATGGACCCCGCTGCTCGATCCAAGACCAAGATGACGTCACAAGAGAAGCGGCCGGATATGCTAGACCTCCGGTCTCGACAGGACCAACTTCTCCAGGCCTTGAACATTATCGCACTTCGGCAGGAGGTGCAAGCTGCCGTTCCTCCTACTACACCTCATGGCAGTGTTGATCCTCTGACTACACCTCCTGGCAGTGTTGATCCCCTATTTTCTTTGCCACTTCCTGATCGCTATGTTGGAGACGAAGGGACCTGTCGTGGATTTTTGAACCAGTGCCAGATCCACTTCAGCCTGTATGCAAGGGCATTTTCGTCTGATGGCGCAAGGGTCGCTTTCATGATCTCTCTCCTCACTGGCAGGGTCCTTGCATGGGTGAATCCTATGTGGGAGAGACAAGGACCAGAGACCCGTGACTTCCCGTGGTCCCTCCGTACATTTCGCACAGTGATTGAGGAGCCTGGACGAGTCTCATCTGCAGCCGCCTCCTTGCTGAACCTACGCCAAGGAGACACCTCCGTGGGCGAGTACGCCATCCACTACCATACCCTAGCGGGAGAACTGTTGTGGAACAATGAGGCCCTGGTGGCTAAATTCTGGGAGGGACTGTCTCCTACGATTAAGGACGAGCTTGCTGCTCGAGATCTACTGTCTACCCTGGATGACCTCATCCTTCTGGCTGCCCGGAATATAAGGATCCGAGAATCGCTCCAAGAGGCTCGTCGGGAGGGAGGTCTCCCTAGTCCGGTCCCTACTTTTCAGCAACCCCTGCTGTCCTCTAATGCCAACCCTCCTAAGGAGTCTGTGAGGATGGACCAGTTTAAGCTATCTACACAGGAGAGACAACGCAGACGCACCTCGGGACTCTGTCTATATTGCGGCCTCGGAGGCCATCTTGTGCGTCTGTGTCCCCAAAAGCCCCAAAGCCTAGGGTTAGTAGGAGAGACAACCTTGGATAAAGAAGGACTTTCATCTAAATTGTCCATTCCCATGACCATAATGTCCGGCGAAAAAACGCATCAGGTCTCTGCGTATCTGGACTCTGGTTCTGCGGCTAATTTCATTCATAGAGACCTGGTGGATCTTCTCCACTTACCCACTACCCGTCTGGAGAGGCCGTTGATGGTTACATCTGTAAGTGGACTGTGACCAAGCCGCTGAGGCTCCAAGTAGGAGCTCTCCACTCCAAGCTTCTATCATTCTTTGTCTTGTCCAAGACCGTTAATCCCGTGCTGCTGGGCCTGCCTTGGCTCCGACTACACGCCCCAGTCCTGGACTGGAACTCTGGAGAGGTTCTCCAGTGGGGCCCCGAGTGTCTCAACCATTGCCTGGCACGGATTCGTTCGGCTCAGCCTCCACTGCCTCGGTCATTGGCAGGATTGCCTGGTCATTATGCTGCATAATTTTGGACGTCCTCAGCAAGAGAGAGGCGGAGACGCTGCCCCACACCGGGCGTATGACTGTCCTATCGAGCTGATTCCTGGTGCATCCCTTCCCCGTAGTAGGGTATATCCTCTCTCCTTGCCAGGGACTCTATCCATGTCCGACTATGTTAAAGAGAACTTGGAGAGGGGCTTCATATGAAAGTCTTCCTCCCTGACAGGAGCCGGGTTCTTCTTCGTCAAGAAAAAGGATGGTTCCCTGCGTTCTTGTATTGACTACTGGGGTCTCAACCAGATCACGGTGAAAAATAAGTATCTCAGAACTGTTTGGAAAAAATCTAGGCACCACGTATATGATCAAACTAGACCTGCGTGGGGCTTACAACCTAATCCGAATTCGCCGGGGTGACGAATGGAAGACTGTGTTTAACACCCGTGACGGACACTATGAATATCTAGTAATGCCCTTTGCCCTATGTAATGCTCCTGCGGTCTTCCAAGAGTTTGTTAATGACATCTTCCGTGACCTCCTCTATGTTTGTGTTGTGGTCTATCTTGATGACATCTTGATTTTTTCTCCAGATCCTATAACTCATCAGAGACATGTCCGTCAAGTTTTTCTGCGGTTAAGGGAGAATCGCCTGTACGCCAAGTTGGAAAAGTGTGTGTTTGAAAGAGATGCGCTACCCTTCCTGGGCTACATCGTCTCGAATCGAGGTCTCAAGCTGGATCCTGAAAAGGTAAAGTCCGTCCTGGAATGGCCACGCCCTCAAGGCTTGAGGGCCATACAGCGCTTTCTGGGATTTGCCAATTTTTACAGGTAGTTCATTCCAAACTTCTCCTCACTGACATCTCCTATCTCTAACCTCACCAAGAAGGGCATGAATGCCAAGGTGTAGACTCCAGAAGCAGAGGCCGCGTTTAATAGCCTAAAGAGTGCCTTCACGTCAGCCTCTATCCTCCATCATCCAGATGTTTCTTGACAGTTGTCATTGGAGGTGGACGCCTCCTCTGTCGTCTCCTGTTCCAGAGAGGTGTCAAGGGCAAGTCAATGGTATGTGGATATTTCTCTAAGCTCTTCTCTTCCGCAGAACGCAACTACTCGATTGGGGATCGGGAGTTACTGGCCATCAAATTGGCCCTGGAGGAGTGGAGACATCTACTAGAGGGCGCTGCTCATCCCTTTCTGATTTTTACGACCACAAGAATCTCACCTATCTCCAGACGGCCCAATGGCTGGACCCTCGTCAGGCCAGGTGGTCGCTGTTCTTTACCAGGTTCCAGTTTTAGCTCCATTATTGCCCGGCCGACAAGAATGTTAGGGCCGATGCCTTGTCCAGGTCTTTAGAGACAGAAGACACCATGGATATTCCACAGAATATTATTGATCCGTCTTGCATTGTCTCTGTCAACCCCTTGCAAGTTAGGAACATCCCTCCAGGGAGGAACTTTGTGCGCCTGGCTGACAGAGGGAGAATTATCTGCTGGGGACACTGCTCTAGACTGGCAGGTCACACGCATACCCATAAGACCCGAGACCTGATTCCCCATCATTTCTGGTGGCCCACGCTGCCCAAAGACATCATGGACATTGTTTCTTCCTGCTCAGTGTGTGCAGCTAACAAGGTTGCTCACTCCAGACCTGCTTGTCTGCTCCAGCCACTGCCTGTGCCCGATGCTCCTTGGCAGCATATAGCTATGGACTTTATCACTGACCTGCCTCTCTCTGCCGGATGCAGTACTGTCTGGGTGGTGGTGGACCGATTTTCGAAAATGGCTCACTTCGTTCCACTGACCGGCCTTCCTTCTGCTCCTCAACTGGTAAACCTTTTTATCCAACACATCTTCCACATGCACGGCCTGCCGCAGCATATTGTGTCTGATCGGGGGGTCCAGTTCCCCTCTAGGTTCTGGAGAGCCCTCTGTAGACTCCTCAACGTGAGATTGCACTTTTCCAATGCCTACCATCCTGAGTCCAATGGTCAGGTCAAGA
Organism: Rhinoderma darwinii; assembly: GCF_050947455.1. NCBI lineage: Eukaryota > Metazoa > Chordata > Amphibia > Anura > Rhinodermatidae > Rhinoderma > Rhinoderma darwinii. Next base: position 455,798,067 of record NC_134687.1, read on the forward strand.
AGATCAACCAGATCTTGGGGAACTACCTACGCCACTTCATCTCCAAGCAGCATGAAGACTGGGTGCAGCTTCTTCCGTGTTCTGAGTTCTCATATAACAATCACACTAGCGAGTCCACAAAAACCACATCGTTCTTCATTGTTTACTGCCAACACCCACAAATTCCTCTTCCGGTGCCCGTTATGTCCGAGGTACCAGCAGCTGATTCCGCTTTTAGAGACTTCATGCAGATCTGGAAGCAGACTAGATCCTCCATTCTACTGGCAGTCGACCGCATGAAACGGAAGGCAGACACGAGGAGAAGAGAACCTCCTCAATTTTTCACTGGCACGAGGCTCTGGCTGTCCTCCGGGAATATAAGACTGAGGGTGCCATCATACAAATTTGCTCCCAGGTTCCTCGGACCCTTCCAGATCTTACAGCAGATCAACCATGTCGCCTACAAGCTTCGGCTGCCTCCTACCCTCAAGATCCCCAACTCCTTCCATGTCTCCTTCATGAAGCGGTAATCCTGAACCGCTATACCAAGACTCCTAGTCCTGTGGTTGCCTCCAGCGGTCCTTCAGACACATTCGAGGCTAAGGAGATCTTGGACACTAAGAGAGTAAGAGGAAAAACTTTTTATTTGGTGGATTTGGAGGGGGTCTGGTCCGGAATGCTCCTACCCGTAAGAGGGGGGATACTGTCATGTCCATGGCCGCGGGCCATCAGGCTCACTCACCTCCTGACGGTCGCAGCCATTGGTCTGGGAGCGCTGGCCCCAGTCTCCTCCTCAGGAGATGCCAGCGCTCACTTCCGCTTACCTCGGCCGGGTCCCATAGGGTGCGCACGCACGCTCGTGCCCGCTCTTAAAGGGCCAGCGCGCACACCTGAAGTTAATGTCAAAATTAGCCCATGAGTAGCCTGGACTATAAGAAGGGCTCAGCCCCTTCCTCTCATTCCTGAGCGTTGTTGTCGTACCCAAAGATTGTCTAAGCAAATGGTCTCCTAGTGTTTCCTAGTTCCCAGTGTTCCCCGTTCCTGTATCTGTATCCTGTATCCCGTGCTTTCCTGGTTAAGTGCCGTGCTGAGCTGAAGTTGTGCTGTGCAATATACCACACCTGTCCTGCTACACCACGTCTGACGTCTGCCTGCTGTCTAGTCCCAGCCGAGCCTGTCTCGCTACTGTCTGAGCTGCCACAGGTACACTATATGAACTATAGACTGTGACCTGCGTCCTGTTGGCCAGCTGCCATACCGTCAAGGCGGTATGGCCCAGTGGGTCCACTTACCCAATTTGACAGTTTCTCACCAAGCTTTGTAGGTTTAGTCCAAGTGTGCTTGCTCTTTGCACCCTGGTAAATTCAGGCTTTGCACTCCCAGTCTGGTCTTTCTGCAACACCACACACTCCACAATGCTCTGTGGCAGTCTTCTTTATTAGTCTCTCTGGATACACCTGGACTCCAGGCTCAGGTAGACAACACCAGGTATGGAGTATGGAGCGACCTTCTTACATATTCAGTCACCCATAAAACCAGGACCCAAACTCCACTTACTTACATTACTGACACAAGAAGCCTCAATGACACATATCTGCCATCAACTACTTTACCCACTGATTGTTTACTATATATTGTAAACGATCTGCCAGGCACAGCTTCTGTGTCAACACCCATAGGTAATCAGTCTGCACCTGCTTCTATGTCTGTGAGACTGACTCCATCTACCACCACTCAGGATGGCAGGCTTAGGAGTGGGAGAGCCTATCACAGCCTGGCTAGACGGAGCTAGCTCCCGCCCTCTGTCTATTTATACCTGCCTTTCCTGTTCCTCTTTGCTTGTGATTCTTCTCGTTTTGTTTCCTGGCCCTGCTGCAGCTTCTGAACTATTTTACCCTGCTTCATACTGACCCTGGCTTACTGACTACTCTCCTGCTCTGCGTTTGGTACCTCGTACACTCCTGGTTTGACTCGGCTCGTTCACCACTCTTGTTGCTCACGGTGTTGCCGTGGGCAACTGCCCCATTTCCCTTAGCTTTGTGTACCCTTGTCTGTTTGTCTGTCGTGCACTCACTGAGTGTAGGGACCGTCGCCCAGTTGTACCCCGTCGCCTAGGGCGGGTCGTTGCAAGTAGGCAGGGACTGCGTGGCGGGTAGATTAGGGCTCACTTGTCTGTTTCCCTACCCCCATCATTACATAATCACAAGCCCTATACCTAGTCTACCCTGGTCCCTCACACTACTATGGACCCCCTTGAGACCTTGGCTCAGCAAATGCAGGGCCTCTCCCTACAGGTCCAGGCCCTGGCTCAGAGGGTCAACCAGCCTGACGCTACCATGGTAGTGCCCCTCACCTCACCTCTTGAACCCCACCTCAAGTTGCCTGACCGGTTCTCATTGGACCGGAAGACTTTTCTCTCCTTTCGGGAGAGCTGTAGGTTCTATTTTCGCTTAAAGCCTCACTCCTCAGGTTCTGAGAGCCAGCGGGTGGGTATAATTATGTCCCGGCTCCAGGAAGGGCCCCAAGAAGACTCGGAGGTACCGATGCAACTTGGGGCCTCCGTGTCCCCCCGACAACGTAGAGAGTTCCGCAGGAAGAATGGTCTCTGCTTCTATTGTGGGGATGACAAGCATCAAGTGAACACCTGTCCTAGGCGTAAGAATAAGCAGCCGGAGACGCCACTGCTCACTTCCGCTTACCTCGGCCGGGTCCCGTAGGGTGCGTGCGCACTCGTACCCGCTCTTAAAGGGCCAGCGCGCGCACCTGAAGTTAATGTGAAAATTAGCCCATGAGTACCCTGGACTATATGTAGGGCTCAGCCCCTTCCTCCCATGCCTGAGCATTGTTGTTGTACCCAAAGTTTGTCTAAGCAAATGGTCTTCTAGTGTTTCCCAGTTCCCAGTGTTCCCCGTTCCTGTACCTGTATCCCATGCTATCCTGGTTAAGTGCCGTGCTGAGCTGAAGTCGTGCTGTGCTATATACCACACCTGTCCTGCTACACCACGCCTGACGTCTGCCTGCTGTCTAGTCCCAGCCGAGCCTGTCTCGCTACTGTCCGAGCTGCCACTGGTACACTATACCAACTATAGACTGTGACCTGCATCCTGTTGGCCAGCTGCCATACCGTCAAGGTGGTACGCCGCAGAGGGTCCATGTACCCAACGTGACAGTACGCTCAGGCCATGGACCCCGCTGCTCGATCCAAGACCAAGATGACGTCACAAGAGAAGCGGCCGGATATGCTAGACCTCCGGTCTCGACAGGACCAACTTCTCCAGGCCTTGAACATTATCGCACTTCGGCAGGAGGTGCAAGCTGCCGTTCCTCCTACTACACCTCATGGCAGTGTTGATCCTCTGACTACACCTCCTGGCAGTGTTGATCCCCTATTTTCTTTGCCACTTCCTGATCGCTATGATGGAGACGAAGGGACCTGTCGTGGATTTTTGAACCAGTGCCAGATCCACTTCAGCCTGTATGCAAGGGCATTTTCGTCTGATGGCGCAAGGGTCGCTTTCATGATCTCTCTCCTCACTGGCAGGGTCCTTGCATGGGTGAATCCTATGTGGGAGAGACAAGGACCAGAGACCCGTGACTTCCCGTGGTCCCTCCGGACATTTCGCACAGTGTTTGAGGAGCCTGGACGAGTCTCATCTGCAGCCGCCTCCTTGCTGAACCTACGCCAAGGAGACACCTCCGTGGGCGAGTACGCCATCCACTACCATACCCTAGCGGGAGAACTGTTGTGGAACAATGAGGCCCTGGTGGCTAAATTCTGGGAGGGACTGTCTCCTACGATTAAGGACGAGCTTGCTGCTCGAGATCTACTGTCTACCCTGGATGACCTCATCCTTCTGGCTGCCCGGAATATAAGGATCCGAGAATCGCTCCAAGAGGCTCGTCGGGAGGGAGGTCTCCCTAGTCCGGTCCCTACTTTTCAGCAACCCCTGCTGTCCTCTAATGCCAACCCTCCTAAGGAGTCTGTGAGGATGGACCAGTTTAAGCTATCTACACAGGAGAGACAACGCAGACGCACCTCGGGACTCTGTCTATATTGCGGCCTCGGAGGCCATCTTGTGCGTCTGTGTCCCCAAAAGCCCCAAAGCCTAGGGTTAGTAGGAGAGACAACCTTGGATAAAGAAGGACTTTCATCTAAATTGTCCATTCCCATGACCATAATGTCCGGCGAAAAAACGCATCAGGTCTCTGCGTATCTGGACTCTGGTTCTGCGGCTAATTTCATTCATAGAGACCTGGTGGATCTTCTCCACTTACCCACTACCCGTCTGGAGAGGCCGTTGATGGTTACATCTGTAAGTGGACTGTGACCAAGCCGCTGAGGCTCCAAGTAGGAGCTCTCCACTCCAAGCTTCTATCATTCTTTGTCTTGTCCAAGACCGTTAATCCCGTGCTGCTGGGCCTGCCTTGGCTCCGACTACACGCCCCAGTCCTGGACTGGAACTCTGGAGAGGTTCTCCAGTGGGGCCCCGAGTGTCTCAACCATTGCCTGGCACGGATTCGTTCGGCTCAGCCTCCATTGCCTCGGTCATTGGCAGGATTGCCTGGTCATTATGCTGCATAATTTTGGACGTCCTCAGCAAGAGAGAGGCGGAGACGCTGCCCCACACCGGGCGTATGACTGTCCTATCGAGCTGATTCCTGGTGCATCCCTTCCCCGTAGTAGGGTATATCCTCTCTCCTTGCCAGAGACTCTATCCATGTCCGACTATGTTAAGGAGAACTTGGAGAGGGGCTTCATATGAAAGTCTTCCTCCCTGACAGGAGCCGGGTTCTTCTTCGTCTAGAAAAAGGATGGTTCCCTGCGTTCTTGTATTGACTACTGGGGTCTCAACCAGATCACGGTGAAAAATAAGTATCTCAGAACTGTTTGGAAAAAATCTAGGCACCACGTATATGATCAAACTAGACCTGCGTGGGGCTTACAACCTAATCCGAATTCGCCGGGGTGACGAATGGAAGACTGTGTTTAACACCCGTGACGGACACTATGAATATCTAGTAATGCCCTTTGCCCTATGTAATGCTCCCGCGGTCTTCCAGGAGTTTGTTAATGACATCTTCCGTGACCTCCTCTATGTTTGTGTTGTGGTCTATCTTGATGACATCTTGATTTTTTCTCCAGATCCTATAACTCATCAGAGACATGTCCGTCAAGTTTTGCTGCGGTTAAGGGAGAATCGCCTGTACGCCAAGTTGGAAAAGTGTGTGTTTGAAAGAGATGCGCTACCCTTCCTGGGCTACATCGTCTCGAATCGAGGTCTCAAGCTGGATCCTGAAAAGGTAAAGTCCGTCCTGGAATGGCCACGCCCTCAAGGCTTGAGGGCCATACAGCGCTTTCTGGGATTTGCCAATTTTTACAGGTAGTTCATTCCAAACTTCTCCTCACTGACATCTCCTATCTCTAACCTCACCAAGAAGGGCATGAATGCCAAGGTGTAGACTCCAGAAGCAGAGGCCGTGTTTAATAGCCTAAAGAGTGCCTTCACGTCAGCCTCTATCCTCCATCATCCAGATGTTTCTTGACAGTTGTCATTGGAGGTGGACGCCTCCTCTGTCGTCTCCTGTTCCAGAGAGGTGTCAAGGGCAAGTCAATGGTATGTGGATATTTCTCTAAGCTCTTCTCTTCCGCAGAACGCAACTACTCGATTGGGGATCGGGAGTTACTGGCCATCAAATTGGCCCTGGAGGAGTGGAGACATCTACTAGAGGGCGCTGCTCATCCCTTTCTGATTTTTACGACCACAAGAATCTCACCTATCTCCAGACGGCCCAATGGCTGGACCCTCGTCAGGCCAGGTGGTCGCTGTTCTTTACCAGGTTCCAGTTTTAGCTCCATTATTGCCCGGCCGACAAGAATGTTAGGGCCGATGCCTTGTCCAGGTCTTTAGAGACAGAAGACACCATGGATATTCCACAGAATATTATTGATCCGTCTTGCATTGTCTCTGTCAACCCCTTGCAAGTTAGGAACATCCCTCCAGGGAGGAACTTTGTGCGCCTGGCTGACAGAGGGAGAATTATCTGCTGTGGACACTGCTCTAGACTGGCAGGTCACACGCATACCCATAAGACCCGAGACCTGATTCCCCATCATTTCTGGTGGACCACGCTGCCCAAAGACATCATGGACATTGTTTCTTCCTGCTCAGTGTGTGCAGCTAACAAGGTTGCTCACTCCAGACCTGCTTGTCTGCTCCAGCCACTGCCTGTGCCCGATGCTCCTTGGCAGCATATAGCTATGGACTTTATCACTGACCTGCCTCTCTCTGCCGGATGCAGTACTGTCTGGGTGGTGGTGGACCGATTTTCGAAAATGGCTCACTTCGTTCCACTGACCGGCCTTCCTTCTGCTCCTCAACTGGCAAACCTTTTTATCCAACACATCTTCCACATGCACGGCCTGCCGCAGCATATTGTGTCTGATCGGGGGGTCCAGTTCCCCTCTAGGTTCTGGAGAGCCCTCTGTAGACTCCTCAACGTGAGATTGCACTTTTCCAATGCCTACCATCCTGAGTCCAATGGTCAGGTCAAGAAGATCAACCAGATCTTGGGGAACTACCTACGCCACTTCATCTCCAAGCAGCTTGATGACTGGGTGCAGCTTCTTCCGTGTTCTGAGTTCTCATATAACAATCACACTAGCGAGTCCACAAAAACCACACCGTTCTTCATTGTTTACTGCCAACACCCACAAATTCCTCTTCCGGTGCCCGTTATGTCCGAGGTACCAGCAGCTGATTCCACTTTTAGAGACTTCATGCAGATCTGGAAGCAGACTAGATCCTCCATCCTACTGGCAGTCGACCGCATGAAACGGAAGGCAGACACGAGGAGAAGAGAACCTCCTCAATTTTTCACTGGCACGAGGCTCTGGCTGTCCTCCGGGAATATAAGACTGAGGGTGCCATCATACAAATTTGCTCCCAGGTTCCTCGGACCCTTCCAGATCTTACAGCAGATCAACCATGTCGCCTACAAGCTTCGGCTGCCTCCTACCCTCAAGATCCCCAACTCCTTCCATGTCTCCTTCATGAAGCGGTAATCCTGAACCGCTATACCAAGACTCCTAGTCCTGTGGTTGCCTCCAGCGGTCCTTCAGACACATTCGAGGCTAAGGAGATCTTGGACACTAAGAGAGTAAGAGGAAAAACTTTTTATTTGGTGGATTTGGAGGGGGTCTGGTCCGGAATGCTCCTACCCGTAAGAGGGGGGATACTGTCATGTCCATGGCCGCGGGCCATCAGGCTCACTCACCTCCTGACGGTCGCAGCCATAGGTCTGGGAGCGCTGGCCCCAGTCTCCTCCTCAGGAGATGCCAGCGCTCACTTCCGCTTACCTCGGCCGGGTCCCATAGGGTGCGCACGCACGCTCGTGCCCGCTCTTAAAAGGGCCAGCGCGCACACCTGAAGTTAATGTCAAAATTAGCCCATGAGTAGCCTGGACTATAAGAAGGGCTCAGCCCCTTCCTCTCATTCCTGAGCGTTGTTGTCGTACCCAAAGATTGTCTAAGCAAATGGTCTCCTAGTGTTTCCTAGTTCCCAGTGTTCCCCGTTCCTGTATCTGTATCCTGTATCCCGTGCTTTCCTGGTTAAGTGCCGTGCTGAGCTGAAGTTGTGCTGTGCAATATACCACACCTGTCCTGCTACACCACGCCTGACGTCTGCCTGCTGTCTAGTCCCAGCCGAGCCTGTCTCGCTACTGTCTGAGCTGCCACAGGTACACTATATGAACTATAGACTGTGACCTGCGTCCTGTTGGCCAGCTGCCATACCGTCAAGGCGGTATGGCCCAGTGGGTCCACTTACCCAATTTGACAGTTTCTCACCAAGCTTTGTAGGTTTAGTCCAAGTGTGCTTGCTCTTTGCACCCTGGTAAATTCAGGCTTTGCACTCCCAGTCTGGTCTTTCTGCAACACCACACACTCCACAATGCTCTGTGGCAGTCTTCTTTATTAGTCTCTCTGGATACACCTGGACTCCAGGCTCAGGTAGACAACACCAGGTATGGAGTATGGAGCGACCTTCTTACATATTCAGTCACCCATAAAACCAGGACCCAAACTCCACTTACTTACATTACTGACACAAGAAGCCTCAATGACACATATCTGCCATCAACTACTTTACCCACTGATTGTTTACTATATATTGTAAACGATCTGCCAGGCACAGCTTCTGTGTCAACGCCCATAGGTAATCAGTCTGCACCTGCTTCTATGTCTGTGAGACTGACTCCATCTACCACCACTCAGGATGGCAGGCTTAGGAGTGGGAGAGCCTATCACAGCCTGGCTAGACGGAGCTAGCTCCCGCCCTCTGTCTATTTATACCTGCCTTTCCTGTTCCTCTTTGCTTGTGATTCTTCTCGTTTTGTTTCCTGGCCCTGCTGCAGCTTCTGAACTATTTTACCCTGCTTCATACTGACCCTGGCTTACTGACTACTCTCCTGCTCTGCGTTTGGTACCTCGTACACTCCTGGTTTGACTCGGCTCGTTCACCACTCTTGTTGCTCACGGTGTTGCCGTGGGCAACTGCCCCATTTCCCTTAGCTTTGTGTACCCTTGTCTGTTTGTCTGTCGTGCACTCACTGAGTGTAGGGACCGTCGCCCAGTTGTACCCCGTCGCCTAGGGCGGGTCGTTGCAAGTAGGCAGGGACTGAGTGGCGGGTAGATTAGGGCTCACTTGTCTGTTTCCCTACCCCCATCATTACATAATCACAAGCCCTATACCTAGTCTACCCTGGTCCCTCACACTACTATGGACCCCCTTGAGACCTTGGCTCAGCAAATGCAGGGCCTCTCCCTACAGGTCCAGGCCCTGGCTCAGAGGGTCAACCAGCCTGACGCTACCATGGTAGTGCCCCTCACCTCACCTCTTGAACCCCACCTCAAGTTGCCTGACCGGTTCTCAGTGGACCGGAAGACTTTTCTCTCCTTTCGGGAGAGCTGTAGGTTCTATTTTCGCTTAAAGCCTCACTCCTCAGGTTCTGAGAGCCAGCGGGTGGGTATAATTATGTCCCGGCTCCAGGAAGGGCCCCAAGAAGACTCGGAGGTACCGATGCAACTTGGGGCCTCCGTGTCCCCCCGACAACGTAGAGAGTTCCGCAGGAAGAATGGTCTCTGCTTCTATTGTGGGGATGACAAGCATCAAGTGAACACCTGTCCTAGGCGTAAGAATAAGCAGCCGGAGACGCCACTGCTCACTTCCGCTTACCTCGGCCGGGTCCCGTAGGGTGCGTGCGCACTCGTACCCGCTCTTAAAGGGCCAGCGCGCGCACCTGAAGTTAATGTGAAAATTAGCCCATGAGTACCCTGGACTATATGTAGGGCTCAGCCCCTTCCTCCCATGCCTGAGCATTGTTGTTGTACCCAAAGTTTGTCTAAGCAAATGGTCTTCTAGTGTTTCCCAGTTCCCAGTGTTCCCCGTTCCTGTACCTGTATCCCATGCTATCCTGGTTAAGTGCCGTGCTGAGCTGAAGTCGTGCTGTGCTATATACCATACCTGTCCTGCTACACCACGCCTGACGTCTGCCTGCTGTCTAGTCCCAGCCGAGCCTGTCTCGCTACTGTCCGAGCTGCCACTGGTACACTATACCAACTATAGACTGTGACCTGCATCCTGTTGGCCAGCTGCCATACCGTCATGGTGGTACGCCGCAGAGGGTCCATGTACCCAACGTGACAGTACGCTCAGGCCATGGACCCCGCTGCTCGATCCAAGACCAAGATGACGTCACAAGAGAAGCGGCCGGATATGCTAGACCTCCGGTCTCGACAGGACCAACTTCTCCAGGCCTTGAACATTATCGCACTTCGGCAGGAGGTGCAAGCTGCCGTTCCTCCTACTACACCTCATGGCAGTGTTGATCCTCTGACTACACCTCCTGGCAGTGTTGATCCCCTATTTTCTTTGCCACTTCCTGATCGCTATGATGGAGACGAAGGGACCTGTCGTGGATTTTTGAACCAGTGCCAGATCCACTTCAGCCTGTATGCAAGGGCATTTTCGTCTGATGGCGCAAGGGTCGCTTTCATGATCTCTCTCCTCACTGGCAGGGTCCTTGCATGGGTGAATCCTATGTGGGAGAGACAAGGACCAGAGACCCGTGACTTCCCGTGGTCCCTCCGGACATTTCGCACAGTGTTTGAGGAGCCTGGACGAGTCTCATCTGCAGCCGCCTCCTTGCTGAACCTACGCCAAGGAGACACCTCCGTGGGCGAGTACGCCATCCACTACCATACCCTAGCGGGAGAACTGTTGTGGAACAATGAGGCCCTGGTGGCTAAATTCTGGGAGGGACTGTCTCCTACGATTAAGGACGAGCTTGCTGCTCGAGATCTACTGTCTACCCTGGATGACCTCATCCTTCTGGCTGCCCGGAATATAAGGATCCGAGAATCGCTCCAAGAGGCTCGTCGGGAGGGAGGTCTCCCTAGTCCGGTCCCTACTTTTCAGCAACCCCTGCTGTCCTCTAATGCCAACCCTCCTAAGGAGTCTGTGAGGATGGACCAGTTTAAGCTATCTACACAGGAGAGACAACGCAGACGCACCTCGGGACTCTGTCTATATTGCGGCCTCGGAGGCCATCTTGTGCGTCTGTGTCCCCAAAAGCCCCAAAGCCTAGGGTTAGTAGGAGAGACAACCTTGGATAAAGAAGGACTTTCATCTAAATTGTCCATTCCCATGACCATAATGTCCGGCGAAAAAACGCATCAGGTCTCTGCGTATCTGGACTCTGGTTCTGCGGCTAATTTCATTCATAGAGACCTGGTGGATCTTCTCCACTTACCCACTACCCGTCTGGAGAGGCCGTTGATGGTTACATCTGTAAGTGGACTGTGACCAAGCCGCTGAGGCTCCAAGTAGGAGCTCTCCACTCCAAGCTTCTATCATTCTTTGTCTTGTCCAAGACCGTTAATCCCGTGCTGCTGGGCCTGCCTTGGCTCCGACTACACGCCCCAGTCCTGGACTGGAACTCTGGAGAGGTTCTCCAGTGGGGCCCCGAGTGTCTCAACCATTGCCTGGCACGGATTCGTTCGGCTCAGCCTCCATTGCCTCGGTCATTGGCAGGATTGCCTGGTCATTATGCTGCATAATTTTGGACGTCCTCAGCAAGAGAGAGGCGGAGACGCTGCCCCACACCGGGCGTATGACTGTCCTATCGAGCTGATTCCTGGTGCATCCCTTCCCCGTAGTAGGGTATATCCTCTCTCCTTGCCAGAGACTCTATCCATGTCCGACTATGTTAAGGAGAACTTGGAGAGGGGCTTCATATGAAAGTCTTCCTCCCTGACAGGAGCCGGGTTCTTCTTCGTCAAGAAAAAGGATGGTTCCCTGCGTTCTTGTATTGACTACTGGGGTCTCAACCAGATCACGGTGAAAAATAAGTATCTCAGAACTGTTTGGAAAAAATCTAGGCACCACGTATATGATCAAACTAGACCTGCGTGGGGCTTACAACCTAATCCGAATTCGCCGGGGTGACGAATGGAAGACTGTGTTTAACACCCGTGACGGACACTATGAATATCTAGTAATGCCCTTTGCCCTATGTAATGCTCCCGCGGTCTTCCAGGAGTTTGTTAATGACATCTTCCGTGACCTCCTCTATGTTTGTGTTGTGGTCTATCTTGATGACATCTTGATTTTTTCTCCAGATCCTATAACTCATCAGAGACATGTCCGTCAAGTTTTGCTGCGGTTAAGGGAGAATCGCCTGTACGCCAAGTTGGAAAAGTGTGTGTTTGAAAGAGATGCGCTACCCTTCCTGGGCTACATCGTCTCGAATCGAGGTCTCAAGCTGGATCCTGAAAAGGTAAAGTCCGTCCTGGAATGGCCACGCCCTCAAGGCTTGAGGGCCATACAGCGCTTTCTGGGATTTGCCAATTTTTACAGGTAGTTCATTCCAAACTTCTCCTCACTGACATCTCCTATCTCTAACCTCACCAAGAAGGGCATGAATGCCAAGGTGTAGACTCCAGAAGCAGAGGCCGTGTTTAATAGCCTAAAGAGTGCCTTCACGTCAGCCTCTATCCTCCATCATCCAGATGTTTCTTGACAGTTGTCATTGGAGGTGGACGCCTCCTCTGTCGTCTCCTGTTCCAGAGAGGTGTCAAGGGCAAGTCAATGGTATGTGGATATTTCTCTAAGCTCTTCTCTTCCGCAGAACGCAACTACTCGATTGGGGATCGGGAGTTACTGGCCATCAAATTGGCCCTGGAGGAGTGGAGACATCTACTAGAGGGCGCTGCTCATCCCTTTCTGATTTTTACGACCACAAGAATCTCACCTATCTCCAGACGGCCCAATGGCTGGACCCTCGTCAGGCCAGGTGGTCGCTGTTCTTTACCAGGTTCCAGTTTTAGCTCCATTATTGCCCGGCCGACAAGAATGTTAGGGCCGATGCCTTGTCCAGGTCTTTAGAGACAGAAGACACCATGGATATTCCACAGAATATTATTGATCCGTCTTGCATTGTCTCTGTCAACCCCTTGCAAGTTAGGAACATCCCTCCAGGGAGGAACTTTGTGCGCCTGGCTGACAGAGGGAGAATTATCTGCTGGGGACACTGCTCTAGACTGGCAGGTCACACGCATACCCATAAGACCCGAGACCTGATTCCCCATCATTTCTGGTGGCCCACGCTGCCCAAAGACATCATGGACATTGTTTCTTCCTGCTCAGTGTGTGCAGCTAACAAGGTTGCTCACTCCAGACCTGCTTGTCTGCTCCAGCCACTGCCTGTGCCCGATGCTCCTTGGCAGCATATAGCTATGGACTTTATCACTGACCTGCCTCTCTCTGCCGGATGCAGTACTGTCTGGGTGGTGGTGGACCGATTTTCGAAAATGGCTCACTTCGTTCCACTGACCGGCCTTCCTTCTGCTCCTCAACTGGCAAACCTTTTTATCCAACACATCTTCCACATGCACGGCCTGCCGCAGCATATTGTGTCTGATCGGGGGGTCCAGTTCCCCTCTAGGTTCTGGAGAGCCCTCTGTAGACTCCTCAACGTGAGATTGCACTTTTCCAATGCCTACCATCCTGAGTCCAATGGTCAGGTCAAGAAGATCAACCAGATCTTGGGGAACTACCTACGCCACTTCATCTCCAAGCAGCATGATGACTGGGTGCAGCTTCTTCCGTGTTCTGAGTTCTCATATAACAATCACACTAGCGAGTCCACAAAAACCACACCGTTCTTCATTGTTTACTGCCAACACCCACAAATTCCTCTTCCGGTGCCCGTTATGTCCGAGGTACCAGCAGCTGATTCCGCTTTTAGAGACTTCATGCAGATCTGGAAGCAGACTAGATCCTCCATCCTACTGGCAGTCGACCGCATGAAACGGAAGGCAGACACGAGGAGAAGAGAACCTCCTCAATTTTTCACTGGCACGAGGCTCTGGCTGTCCTCCGGGAATATAAGACTGAGGGTGCCATCATACAAATTTGCTCCCAGGTTCCTCGGACCCTTCCAGATCTTACAGCAGATCAACCATGTCGCCTACAAGCTTCGGCTGCCTCCTACCCTCAAGATCCCCAACTCCTTCCATGTCTCCTTCATGAAGCGGTAATCCTGAACCGCTATACCAAGACTCCTAGTCCTGTGGTTGCCTCCAGCGGTCCTTCAGACACATTCGAGGCTAAGGAGATCTTGGACACTAAGAGAGTAAGAGGAAAAACTTTTTATTTGGTGGATTTGGAGGGGGTCTGGTCCGGAATGCTCCTACCCGTAAGAGGGGGGATACTGTCATGTCCATGGCCGCGGGCCATCAGGCTCACTCACCTCCTGACGGTCGCAGCCATAGGTCTGGGAGCGCTGGCCCCAGTCTCCTCCTCAGGAGATGCCAGCGCTCACTTCCGCTTACCTCGGCCGGGTCCCATAGGGTGCGCACGCACGCTCGTGCCCGCTCTTAAAGGGCCAGCGCGCACACCTGAAGTTAATGTCAAAATTAGCCCATGAGTAGCCTGGACTATAAGAAGGGCTCAGCCCCTTCCTCTCATTCCTGAGCGTTGTTGTCGTACCCAAAGATTGTCTAAGCAAATGGTCTCCTAGTGTTTCCTAGTTCCCAGTGTTCCCCGTTCCTGTATCTGTATCCTGTATCCCGTGCTTTCCTGGTTAAGTGCCGTGCTGAGCTGAAGTTGTGCTGTGCAATATACCACACCTGTCCTGCTACACCACGCCTGACGTCTGCCTGCTGTCTAGTCCCAGCCGAGCCTGTCTCGCTACTGTCTGAGCTGCCACAGGTACACTATATGAACTATAGACTGTGACCTGCGTCCTGTTGGCCAGCTGCCATACCGTCAAGGCGGTATGGCCCAGTGGGTCCACTTACCCAATTTGACAGTTTCTCACCAAGCTATGTAGGTTTAGTCCAAGTGTGCTTGCTCTTTGCACCCTGGTAAATTCAGGCTTTGCACTCCCAGTCTGGTCTTTCTGCAACACCACACACTCCACAATGCTCTGTGGCAGTCTTCTTTATTAGTCTCTCTGGATACACCTGGACTCCAGGCTCAGGTAGACAACACCAGGTATGGAGTATGGAGCGACCTTCTTACATATTCAGTCACCCATAAAACCAGGACCCAAACTCCACTTACTTACATTACTGACACAAGAAGCCTCAATGACACATATCTGCCATCAACTACTTTACCCACTGATTGTTTACTATATATTGTAAACGATCTGCCAGGCACAGCTTCTGTGTCAACGCCCATAGGTAATCAGTCTGCACCTGCTTCTATGTCTGGGAGACTGACTCCATCTACCACCACTCAGGATGGCAGGCTTAGGAGTGGGAGAGCCTATCACAGCCTGGCTAGACGGAGCTAGCTCCCGCCCTCTGTCTATTTATACCTGCCTTTCCTGTTCCTCTTTGCTTGTGATCCTTCTCGTTTTGTTTCCTGGCCCTGCTGCAGCTTCTGAACTATTTTACCCTGCTTCATACTGACCCTGGCTTACTGACTACTCTCCTGCTCTGCGTTTGGTACCTCGTACACTCCTGGTTTGACTCGGCTCGTTCACCACTCTTGTTGCTCACGGTGTTGCCGTGGGCAACTGCCCCATTTCCCTTAGCTTTGTGTACCCTTGTCTATTTGTCTGTCGTGCACTCACTGAGTGTAGGGACCGTCGCCCAGTTGTACCCCGTCGCCTAGGGCGGGTCGTTGCAAGTAGGCAGGGACTGAGTGGCGGGTAGATTAGGGCTCACTTGTCTGTTTCCCTACCCCCATCATTACATAATCACAAGCCCTATACCTAGTCTACCCTGGTCCCTCACACTACTATGGACCCCCTTGAGACCTTGGCTCAGCAAATGCAGGGCCTCTCCCTACAGGTCCAGGCCCTGGCTCAGAGGGTCAACCAGCCTGACGCTACCATGGTAGTGCCCCTCACCTCACCTCTTGAACCCCACCTCAAGTTGCCTGACCGGTTCTCAGTGGACCGGAAGACTTTTCTCTCCTTTCGGGAGAGCTGTAGGTTCTATTTTCGCTTAAAGCCTCACTCCTCAGGTTCTGAGAGCCAGCGGGTGGGTATAATTATGTCCCGGCTCCAGGAAGGGTCCCAAGAAGACTCGGAGGTACCGATGCAACTTGGGGCCTCCGTGTCCCCCCGACAACGTAGAGAGTTCCGCAGGAAGAATGGTCTCTGCTTCTATTGTGGGGATGACAAGCATCAAGTGAACACCTGTCCTAGGCGTAAGAATAAGCAGCCGGAGACGCCACTGCTCACTTCCGCTTACCTCGGCCGGGTCCCGTAGGGTGCGTGCGCACTCGTACCCGCTCTTAAAGGGCCAGCGCGCGCACCTGAAGTTAATGTGAAAATTAGCCCATGAGTACCCTGGACTATATGTAGGGCTCAGCCCCTTCCTCCCATGCCTGAGCATTGTTGTTGTACCCAAAGTTTGTCTAAGCAAATGGTCTTCTAGTGTTTCCCAGTTCCCAGTGTTCCCCGTTCCTGTACCTGTATCCCATGCTATCCTGGTTAAGTGCCGTGCTGAGCTGAAGTCGTGCTGTGCTATATACCACACCTGTCCTGCTACACCACGCCTGACGTCTGCCTGCTGTCTAGTCCCAGCCGAGCCTGTCTCGCTACTGTCCGAGCTGCCACTGGTACACTATACCAACTATAGACTGTGACCTGCATCCTGTTGGCCAGCTGCCATACCGTCAAGGTGGTACGCCGCAGAGGGTCCATGTACCCAACGTGACAGTACGCTCAGGCCATGGACCCCGCTGCTCGATCCAAGACCAAGATGACGTCACAAGAGAAGCGGCCGGATATGCTAGACCTCCGGTCTCGACAGGACCAACTTCTCCAGGCCTTGAACATTATCGCACTTCAGCAGGAGGTGCAAGCTGCCGTTCCTCCTACTACTCCTCATGGCAGTGTTGATCCTCTGACTACACCTCCTGGCAGTGTTGATCCCCTATTTTCTTTGCCACTTCCTGATCGCTATGATGGAGACGAAGGGACCTGTCGTGGATTTTTGAACCAGTGCCAGATCCACTTCAGCCTGTATGCAAGGGCATTTTCGTCTGATGGCGCAAGGGTCGCTTTCATGATCTCTCTCCTCACTGGCAGGGTCCTTGCATGGGTGAATCCTATGTGGGAGAGACAAGGACCAGAGACCCGTGACTTCCCGTGGTCCCTCCGGACATTTCGCACAGTGTTTGAGGAGCCTGGACGAGTCTCATCTGCAGCCGCCTCCTTGCTGAACCTACGCCAAGGAGACACCTCCGTGGGCGAGTACGCCATCCACTACCATACCCTAGCGGGAGAACTGTTGTGGAACAATGAGGCCCTGGTGGCTAAATTCTGGCAGGGACTGTCTCCTACGATTAAGGACGAGCTTGCTGCTCGAGATCTACTGTCTACCCTGGATGACCTCATCCTTCTGGCTGCCCGGAATATAAGGATCCGAGAATCGCTCCAAGAGGCTCGTCGGGAGGGAGGTCTCCCTAGTCCGGTCCCTACTTTTCAGCAACCCCTGCTGTCCTCTAATGCCAACCCTCCTAAGGAGTCTGTGAGGATGGACCAGTTTAAGCTATCTACACAGGAGAGACAACGCAGACGCACCTCGGGACTCTGTCTATATTGCGGCCTCGGAGGCCATCTTGTGCGTCTGTGTCCCCAAAAGCCCCAAAGCCTAGGGTTAGTAGGAGAGACAACCTTGGATAAAGAAGGACTTTCATCTAAATTGTCCATTCCCATGACCATAATGTCCGGCGAAAAAACGCATCAGGTCTCTGCGTATCTGGACTCTGGTTCTGCGGCTAATTTCATTCATAGAGACCTGGTGGATCTTCTCCACTTACCCACTACCCGTCTGGAGAGGCCGTTGATGGTTACATCTGTAAGTGGACTGTGACCAAGCCGCTGAGGCTCCAAGTAGGAGCTCTCCACTCCAAGCTTCTATCATTCTTTGTCTTGTCCAAGACCGTTAATCCCGTGCTGCTGGGCCTGCCTTGGCTCCGACTACACGCCCCAGTCCTGGACTGGAACTCTGGAGAGGTTCTCCAGTGGGGCCCCGAGTGTCTCAACCATTGCCTGGCACGGATTCGTTCGGCTCAGCCTCCACTGCCTCGGTCATTGGCAGGATTGCCTGGTCATTATGCTGCATAATTTTGGACGTCCTCAGCAAGAGAGAGGCGGAGACGCTGCCCCACACCGGGCGTATGACTGTCCTATCGAGCTGATTCCTGGTGCATCCCTTCACCGCAGTAGGGTATATCCTCTCTCCTTGCCAGAGACTCTATCCATGTCCGACTATGTTAAGGAGAACTTGGAGAGGGGCTTCATATGAAAGTCTTCCTCCCTGACAGGAGCCGGGTTCTTCTTCGTCAAGAAAAAGGATGGTTCCCTGCGTTCTTGTATTGACTACTGGGGTCTCAACCAGATCACGGTAAAAAATAAGTATCTCAGAACTGTTTGGAAAAAATCTAGGCACCACGTATATGATCAAACTAGACCTGCGTGGGGCTTACAACCTAATCCGAATTCGCCGGGGTGACGAATGGAAGACTGTGTTTAACACCCGTGACGGACACTATGAATATCTAGTAATGCCCTTTGCCCTATGTAATGCTCCCGCGGTCTTCCAGGAGTTTGTTAATGACATCTTCCGTGACCTCCTCTATGTTTGTGTTGTGGTCTATCTTGATGACATCTTGATTTTTTCTCCAGATCCTATAACTCATCAGAGACATGTCCGTCAAGTTTTGCTGCGGTTAAGGGAGAATCGCCTGTACGCCAAGTTGGAAAAGTGTGTGTTTGAAAGAGATGCGCTACCCTTCCTGGGCTACATCGTCTCGAATCGAGGTCTCAAGCTGGATCCTGAAAAGGTAAAGTCCGTCCTGGAATGGCCACGCCCTCAAGGCTTGAGGGCCATACAGCGCTTTCTGGGATTTGCCAATTTTTACAGGTAGTTCATTCCAAACTTCTCCTCACTGACATCTCCTATCTCTAACCTCACCAAGAAGGGCATGAATGCCAAGGTGTAGACTCCAGAAGCAGAGGCCGTGTTTAATAGCCTAAAGAGTGCCTTCACGTCAGCCTCTATCCTCCATCATCCAGATGTTTCTTGACAGTTGTCATTGGAGGTGGACGCCTCCTCTGTCGTCTCCTGTTCCAGAGAGGTGTCAAGGGCAAGTCAATGGTATGTGGATATTTCTCTAAGCTCTTCTCTTCCGCAGAACGCAACTACTCGATTGGGGATCGGGAGTTACTGGCCATCAAATTGGCCCTGGAGGAGTGGAGACATCTACTAGAGGGCGCTGCTCATCCCTTTCTGATTTTTACGACCACAAGAATCTCACCTATCTCCAGACGGCCCAATGGCTGGACCCTCGTCAGGCCAGGTGGTCGCTGTTCTTTACCAGGTTCCAGTTTTAGCTCCATTATTGCCCGGCCGACAAGAATGTTAGGGCCGATGCCTTGTCCAGGTCTTTAGAGACAGAAGACACCATGGATATTCCACAGAATATTATTGATCCGTCTTGCATTGTCTCTGTCAACCCCTTGCAAGTTAGGAACATCCCTCCAGGGAGGAACTTTGTGCGCCTGGCTGACAGAGGGAGAATTATCTGCTGGGGACACTGCTCTAGACTGGCAGGTCACACGCATACCCATAAGACCCGAGACCTGATTCCCCATCATTTCTGGTGGCCCACGCTGCCCAAAGACATCATGGACATTGTTTCTTCCTGCTCAGTGTGTGCAGCTAACAAGGTTGCTCACTCCAGACCTGCTTGTCTGCTCCAGCCACTGCCTGTGCCCGATGCTCCTTGGCAGCATATAGCTATGGACTTTATCACTGACCTGCCTCTCTCTGCCGGATGCAGTACTGTCTGGGTGGTGGTGGACCGATTTTCGAAAATGGCTCACTTCGTTCCACTGACCGGCCTTCCTTCTGCTCCTCAACTGGCAAACCTTTTTATCCAACACATCTTCCACATGCACGGCCTGCCGCAGCATATTGTGTCTGATCGGGGGGTCCAGTTCCCCTCTAGGTTCTGGAGAGCCCTCTGTAGACTCCTCAACGTGAGATTGCACTTTTCCAATGCCTACCATCCTGAGTCCAATGGTCAGGTCAAGAAGATCAACCAGATCTTGGGGAACTACCTACGCCACTTCATCTCCAAGCAGCATGATGACTGGGTGCAGCTTCTTCCGTGTTCTGAGTTCTCATATAACAATCACACTAGCGAGTCCACAAAAACCACACCGTTCTTCATTGTTTACTGCCAACACCCACAAATTCCTCTTCCGGTGCCCGTTATGTCCGAGGTACCAGCAGCTGATTCCGCTTTTAGAGACTTCATGCAGATCTGGAAGCAGACTAGATCCTCCATCCTACTGGCAGTCGACCGCATGAAACGGAAGGCAGACACGAGGAGAAGAGAACCTCCTCAATTTCTCCCTGGCACGAGGCTCTGGCTGTCCTCCGGGAATATAAGACTGAGGGTGCCATCATACAAATTTGCTCCCAGGTTCCTCGGACCCTTCCAGATCTTACAGCAGATCAACCATGTCGCCTACAAGCTTCGGCTGCCTCCTACCCTCAAGATCCCCAACTCCTTCCATGTCTCCTTCATGAAGCGGTAATCCTGAACCGCTATACCAAGACTCCTAGTCCTGTGGTTGCCTCCAGCGGTCCTTCAGACATATTCGAGGCTAAGGAGATCTTGGACACTAAGAGAGTAAGAGGAAAAACTTTTTATTTGGTGGATTTGGAGGGGGTCTGGTCCGGAATGCTCCTACCCGTAAGAGGGGGGATACTGTCATGTCCATGGCTGCGGGCCATCAGGCTCACTCACCTCCTGACGGTCGCAGCCATAGGTCTGGGAGCGCTGGCCCCAGTCTCCTCCTCAGGAGATGCCAGCGCTCACTTCCGCTTACCTCGGCCGGGTCCCATAGGGTGCGCACGCACGCTCGTGCCCGCTCTTAAAGGGCCAGCGCGCACACCTGAAGTTAATGTCAAAATTAGCCCATGAGTAGCCTGGACTATAAGAAGGGCTCAGCCCCTTCCTCTCATTCCTGAGCGTTGTTGTCGTACCCAAAGATTGTCTAAGCAAATGGTCTCCTAGTGTTTCCTAGTTCCCAGTGTTCCCCGTTCCTGTATCTGTATCCTGTATCCCGTGCTTTCCTGGTTAAGTGCCGTGCTGAGCTGAAGTTGTGCTGTGCAATATACCACACCTGTCCTGCTACACCACGCCTGACGTCTGCCTGCTGTCTAGTCCCAGCCGAGCTTGTCTCGCTACTGTCTGAGCTGCCACAGGTACACTATATGAACTATAGACTGTGACCTGCGTCCTGTTGGCCAGCTGCCATACCGTCAAGGCGGTATGGCCCAGTGGGTCCACTTACCCAATGTGACAGTTTCTCACCAAGCTTTGTAGGTTTAGTCCAAGTGTGCTTGCTCTTGCTCTTTGCACCCTGGTAAATTCAGGCTTTGCACTCCCAGTCTGGTCTTTCTGCAACACCACACACTCCACAATGCTCTGTGGCAGTCTTCTTTATTAGTCTCTCTGGATACACCTGGACTCCAGGCTCAGGTAGACAACACCAGGTATGGAGTATGGAGCGACCTTCTTACATATTCAGTCACCCATAAAACCAGGACCCAAACTCCACTTACTTACATTACTGACACAAGAGGCCTCAATGACACATATCTGCCATCAACTACTTTACCCACTGATTGTTTACTATATATTGTAAACGATCTGCCAGGCACAGCTTCTGTGTCAACGCCCATAGGTAATCAGTCTGCACCTGCTTCTATGTCTGTGAGACTGACTCCATCTACCACCACTCAGGATGGCAGGCTTAGGAGTGGGAGAGCTTATCACAGCCTGGCTAGACGGAGCTAGCTCCCGCCCTCTGTCTATTTATACCTGCCTTTCCTGTTCCTCCTTGCTTGTGATTCTTCTCGTTTTGTTTCCTGGCCCTGCTGCAGCTTCTGAACTATTTTACCCTGCTTCATACTGACCCTGGCTTACTGACTACTCTCCTGCTCTGCGTTTGGTACCTCGTACACTCCTGGTTTGACTCGGCTCGTTCACCACTCTTGTTGCTCACGGTGTTGCCGTGGGCAACTGCCCCATTTCCCTTAGCTTTGTGTACCCTTGTCTGTTTGTCTGTCGTGCACTCACTGAGTGTAGGGACCGTCGCCCAGTTGTACCCCGTCGCCTAGGGCGGGTCGTTGCAAGTAGGCAGGGACTGAGTGGCGGGTAGATTAGGGCTCACTTGTCTGTTTCCCTACCCCCATCATTACATAATCACAAGCCCTATACCTAGTCTACCCTGGTCCCTCACACTACTATGGACCCCCTTGAGACCTTGGCTCAGCAAATGCAGGGCCTCTCCCTACAGGTCCAGGCCCTGGCTCAGAGGGTCAACCAGCCTGACGCTACCATGGTAGTGCCCCTCACCTCACCTCTTGAACCCCACCTCAAGTTGCCTGACTGGTTCTCAGTGGACCGGAAGACTTTTCTCTCCTTTCGGGAGAGCTGTAGGTTCTATTTTCGCTTAAAGCCTCACTCCTCAGGTTCTGAGAGCCAGCGGGTGGGTATAATTATGTCCCGGCTCCAGGAAGGGCCCCAACAAGACTCGGAGGTACCGATGCAACTTGGGGCCTCCGTGTCCCCCCGACAACGTAGAGAGTTCCGCAGGAAGAATGGTCTCTGCTTCTATTGAGGGGATGACAAGCATCAAGTGAACACCTGTCCTAGGCGTAAGAATAAGCAGCCGGAAAACTTCCGCGCCTAAGTGATCATCGGGGAGGTCACTTGGGCGCACAGGTATTTCCCGTAAATATGAAACGTAATAAAATCTTGCTTCCCTTTCAGGTCTCTTTTGGTGGTAGGTCTGCTACCGGCAGTGCCTTCGTGGATTCAGGGTCTTCTGCTAATATCATGTCTGTGGAATTTGCTATGTCTCTAGCTATGCCTTTGATTGATTTGCCTAAACCTGTCCCGGTAGTGGGTATCGACTCCACTCCTCTTGCTAATGGTTATTTTACACAGCATACCCCTGTTTTTGGCTCCTTGTTGGCTCCATGCATTTGGAGCAGTGCTCTGTACTGTTGATGCAGGGATTATCGTCCGATTTGGTTTTAGGCCTTCCCTGGTTGCAGTTGCATAATCCCACGTTTGACTGGAATACTGGGGAGCTTACCAAATGGGGTAATGAATGCTTGACGTCATGTTTTTCTGTTAATTCTATTTGTCCCCCTGAGGAGGTGAACACGCTACCTGAGTTTGTTCAGGACTTCGCTGATGTTTTCTCTAAGGAGGCCTCCGAAGTGTTACCTCCTCATAGAGAATACGATTGCGCTATCGATTTGGTACCAGGAGCTAAGCTCCCTAAGGGTAGGATATTTAATCTCTCTTGTCCCGAACGTGAAGCCATGAGAGAGTATATCCAGGAATGCCTGGCCAAGGGTTACATTCGCCCCTCTACTTCTCCGGTAGGTGCTGGCTTCTTCTTCGTAGGGAAGAAGGATGGTGGTCTTAGGCCATGCATTGACTACCGTAACTTGAATAAGGTCACTGTAAGGAACCAGTATCCCCTTCCTTTGATTCCTGATCTCTTTAATCAGGTTCAGGGGGCCCAATGGTTCTCTAAGTTTGATCTACGGGGGGCGTATAACCTTATCCGCATCAAAGAGGGGGATGAGTGGAAGACTGCGTTTAACACGCCCGAAGGTCATTTCGAATACCTCGTCATGCCCTTTGGCTTGTGTAATGCTCCGGCGGTCTTCCAGAATTTCATAAATGAGATTTTAAGAGATTACCTGGGGGTATTTCTTGTAGTGTACCTTGATGACATACTTGTGTTTTCCAAGGACTGGTCCTCGCACATTGAGCATGTCAGGAAGGTGCTCCAGGTCCTTCGGGAAAACAAACTGTTTGCGAAGACCGAAAAATGTGTGTTTGGGGTGCAGGAGATATCATTTTTGGGTCAAATCCTCACTCCTCATGAATTCCGCATGGACCCCACCAAGGTCCAGGCTGTGGCGGAATGGGTCCAACCTGCCTCCCTGAAGGCGTTACAGTGTTTCTTGGGGTTCGCTAATTATTACAGGAGATTTATTGCTAGCTTCTCGGTCATCGCTAAGCCTCTTACGGACCTCACGTGCAAAGGTGCTGATCTCCTCCACTGGCCTCCTGAGGCTGTCCAGGCTTTTGAGGTCCTTAAGAAGTGCTTTATCTCGGCCCCGGTGCTGGTTCAGCCCAACCAAATGGAGCCATTTATCGTGGAGGTTGACGCATCCGAGGTGGGAGTGGGGGCTGTCTTGTCCCAGGGTACCAGGTCCCTCACTCATCTCCGTCCCTGTGCCTACTTCTCCAGGAAGTTTTCGCCCACTGAGAGTAACTATGATATTGGCAACCGCAAACTCTTAGCCATTAAATGGGCATTTGAAGAGTGGCGCCACTTCCTGGAGGGGGCTAGGCACCAGGTAACGGTCCTTACCGACCACAAGAATCTGGTTTTCCTAGAATCTGCCCGGAGGCTAAACCCGAGACAAGCTCGATGGGCGTTATTTTTTACCAGATTCAACTTTTTGGTTACCTATAGGGCTGGGTCTAAAAATATTAAGGCTGATGCACTGTCGCGTAGCTTCATGGCCAGCCCTCCTTCGGAGGAAGATCCTGCTTGTATTTTGCCTCCGGGTATAATCATTTCCTCTATTGATGCTGATTTAGTCTCTGAAATTGTGGCTGATCAAGGTTCAGCTCCCGGGAACCTTCCTGAGAACAAGCTGTTTGTTCCCCTGCAATTCCGGCTAAGGGTACTTAGGGAAAATCATGACTCCGAACTATCTGGTCATCCAGGCATCCTGGGTACCAAGCACCTCATTGCCAGAAACTATTGGTGGCCTGGGTTGCCTAAAGACGTTAAGGCCTACGTCGCCGCTTTTGAGGTTTGTGCTAGGTCCAAGACGCCCAGGTCCCGACCAGCGGGCTTACTACGTTCTTTGCCCATTCCCCAGAGACCTTGGACCCATATCTCCATGGATTTTATCACCGATCTGCCTCCATCTCAAGGCAAGTCGGTGGTGTGGGTTGTAGTAGACCGCTTCAGTAAGATGTGCCACTTTGTGCCCCTCAAGAAACTACCCAATGCTAAGACGTTAGCTACCTTGTTTGTCAAACACATCCTGCGTCTCCATGGGGTCCCTGTCAATATTGTTTCGGACAGAGGGGTACAATTTGTTTCATTGTTTTGGAGAGCCTTCTGTAAAAAGTTGGAGATTGATCTGTCCTTCTCCTCTGCCTTCCATCCTCAAACTAATGGCCAAACTGAGAGGACTAGTCAGTCTCTAGAACAATATTTAAGGTGTTTTATCTCTGACTGTCAATATGATTGGGTCTCATTCATTCCCCTCGCCGAATTTTCCCTTAATAACCGGGTCAGTAACTCGTCAGGGGTCTCCCCCTTTTTCTGTAATTTTGGGTTTAATCCACGGTTCTCCTCCGTTTCACCTGGTAGTTCCAACAATCCCGAGGTAGAGGTCATTCATCGGGAACTGTGCACTGTCTGGGCCCAGGTTTAGAAGAACCTAGAGGCGTCCCAGAGCATACAAAAAACTCAGGCAGATAGAAGACGTTCTGCTAACCCCTTGTTTATGGTCGGGGATCTGATGTGGCTATCGTCTAAGAACTTGCGCCTTAAGGTCCCGTCCAAGAAGTTTGCTCCCCGGTTTATAGGGCCGTACAAGGTCATTGGAGTCCTCAATCCTGTCTCCTTCCGACTGGAGTTGCCCCCATCTTTTCGAGTACACGACGTGTTTCATGCCTCCCTCCTTAAACGCTACTCCCCGTCCTTGGCTCCCTCGAGTAAACCTCCTGTCCCCGTTCTCACCCCTGAGGGGGTGGAATTCGAGGTGGCCAAGATTGTGGATAGCAAGATGGTCCAAGGCTCCCCCCAGTACCTAGTCCATTGGAGAGGATACGTGCCTGAGGAGAGGACTTGGGTACCCGCCCGGGATGTTCACGCTGGGGTATTGGTCAGGAGGTTCCACCTTCGTTTCCCCAATAAACCAGGTCCACCTAGAAAGGGTCCGGTGGCCCCTCATAAAAGGGGGGGTACTGTAAAGGATCTGCCAGGCACAGCTTCTGTGTCAACGCCCATAGGTAATCAGTCTGCACCTGCTTCTATGTCTGTGAGACTGACTCCATCTTCCACCACTCAGGATGGCAGGCTTAGGAGTGGGAGAGCCTATCACAGCCTGGCCAGACGGAGCTAGCTCCCGCCCTCTGTCTATTTATACCTGCCTTTCCTGTTCCTCCTTGCTTGTGTTTCTTCTCGTTTGGTTTCCTGGCCCTGCTGCAGCTTCTGAACTATTTGACCCTGCTTCATACTGACCCTGGCTTACTGACTACTCTCCTGCTCTGCGTTTGGTACCTCGTACACTCCTGGTTTGACTCGGTTCGTTCACCACTCTTGTTGCTCATGGTGTTGCCGTGGGCAACTGCCCCTTTTCCCTTAGCTTTGTGTACCTTTGTCTGTTTGTCTGTCGTGCACTTACTGAGCATAGGGACCGTAGCCCAGTTGTACCCCGTCGTCTAGGGCGGGTCATTGCAAGTAGGCAGGGACTGAGTGGCGGGTAGATTAGGGCTCACTTGTCTGTTTCCCTACCCCCATCATTACATATATACAGTGGATATAAATAGTCTACACACCCCTGTCAAATGCCAGTTTTTGTCATGTTACAAAATCAGTACCAGATGAATCATTTCAGAACTTTTTCCACCTTTAATGCGACCCATAATCTGTACAATTCCATTGGTAGGGTGGAAAAATAATAATAAAAAACAAAAATAATTTGGTTGCATAAATATGCACACCCTTAGCCCCTTAATGACATGTCACCTACTAGTACGTGACAGCCGTTAAGGGGTTAGTATGGAGTGGGCTCACGGGCTAAGCTCGCTCCATACTCAGTTATACAGCCGACACCTCAGTGCAATGGGCGGAATCAAAGATCACTTTGATTCTGCCCGTTTAACACCATAAATGCCGCGGTCAATAGCGACCGCTGCATTTAAATTGGTAAAATTAGGGGGGCACCCTCTCCAACACGCCATTGTGTCCCCCCAATGGTTGTTATGGCAGCCTGGGGGACTAATGATGGCCCCCAGGTCTGCCATCTTTGTACTCCTTTAGAGACTGTCAGAATCACAATATACTGCAATACATTAGTATTGCAGCATATCATGCAAGCGATCCAACGATCACTGCTTCAAGTCCTCTAGGGGGACTAATAACAAAAGTTAAAAAAAATAGTTAAATAAAGGTTTTTTTTATGTTCCAAAAAAATATAAAAATTTTTTTTTTCCCCTAAAGCAATGTTAAAAAAAATAAAAGTTAACATAACTGGTATCGTCACATCTGTAAAAGTTAGAATTATCTCAATATAGCATTGTTTAACCCACTCGGTGAATGCCGTAAAAAAACACAACAATATAAAACATGCAAATTGATGTTTTTTTGTCACCTTAGCTCTCCAAAAAAATAGAATAAAAAGTGATTAAAAAGTCGCATGTACCCCAAAATGGTATTGGTGAAAACTACAGCTCGCCCCGTAAAATTTAAGCTCTCACATCACTAAATTGATGGAAAAATAAAAAAGTTATGGCTTTCAGAATATGGCAACACAAAACATTTTTTTTTTTGGCAAATAGTTTTATTTTTTTAAAAGTCGTAATACATAAGACAAAACATATACATTTGTTATCGCTGTAATTGTATCAACCTGTAGAATAAGGTGAATATGTAGTTTTTACCGCCTGATGGACTCCGTAAAAACAAAACCCCAAAAATATGGCGTAATCGCAGTTTTTTGCCCAGTTTACCCCACAAATATTTTTTTTTCAGCTTCCCAGTAATTATGTGGTACAATAAATGGTGCCATGAAAAACTACAACTTGTCCCACAAAAAACAAGCCCTCATATGGTTATGTAGACAAAGAAATAAAAAATGTATGGCTTTTGGAATGCGGGGAGGAAAAATCGAAAATTAAAAAAACTCTAATTGGCCGTGTCCTTAAGGGGCTAAACTAATACTTTATTGAATTACCCTTTTACTTCATGACAGCATTCAGTCTTTTTGGGTAGAAGTCTATCAGCATGGCACATCTTGACTTGGCAATTGTTGCCAACTTTTCCTTGCAAAAGCGCTCCAAATCTGTCAGATTGCCGTCGCCAATACCTCATGCAACAGAGATTTATGAATTGCAATGCTGACACCTTTACTTTTGGACTCCGCATTCGTACTATGATACCACTTAGAGTAGTATTGAGTGTTGAGACGAGGAGTATGAGCAGTTTTAAAATGGGTCTCTTGTAAAAACAAGAGTTGAACCCTTTCCTTATGCATATCATATAAGATCTGCGCGCGTTTTTCTGGTGTATTGAATCCCTGAACATTCAGGGTACACATCTTCAGCGAGGCCATCCCTCCACACAAAAAAGGACGAAAAAGGAGGGGTAGAAACAAGACGAAAGGGTAAAGGGGAGAAAAAAAATAAAAGAAAAATGAGGAAGAAATATAGAAAAAGGGTAAATACCCGCTCTCTGATGACTAAATCAGAGAGATAATCTCAAACAAAGTTACACTGGCTAACCAGCGAATCCCTAAGTGGAAGAGTGACTAGTCAGAAACCCAGCGAACGCTAGACTATCACCCCAGCACTACTACTTAGAAAAGGAAAATAATAAGAGCGAAATAGAAAAATAGAAAAAGAAATAGTTGTTCAGAAAACAGCACAGTACAAAAAGAGCTGTAGAGAACACCCGTAATACTTTAGTATCTATGACAATATGACATCATAAAAAATACATTCAGGAAAAATAGCATATACCTTCATGTACATACATCAGAACAGAAAACCCTTAGAGAAAAGCGCTTTTGGACAGTGCAAGTAAACCGCAACCGCCTCCATCCTAAGTACAGATATTTAGGGGCATGCCACGCCAGGATAATCATTCATGGCACAAAAGCGCAGTAGTAAACAACAGTTAACCACAGCAGGTAACCCTGCATCATGAACAAAATATATAAAACATAAGTATACGATTTCTGCGCTAAATTAAAAAAAAAGCTTGAAGGCATGCCAAGTGCAGGTGAGTATATATACTCACGAAAAACCCTCAAGCTTCTGGAACAGGGTCCATATGTTGTCGATCCTGACGACGTCCACGAAAGGCACCCCACAGATTTTCAATGGGATTCAGGTCTGGGCTCTGGCTGGGCCATTCCGAAACGTTGATCTTCTTCTGGTGAAGCCATTCTTTTGTTGATTTGGTGGTATGCTTTGGATCGTTGTCGTGCTGAAAGGTGAAATTCCTCTTCATCTTCAGCTTTTTAGCAGAGGCCTGAAGGTTTTGTGCCAATATTGACTGATGTTTGGAACTGTTCATAAGTCCCTTCATCTTAACTAAAGCCCCAGTTCCAGCTTCACTGTGGGTATGGTGTTCTTTTGGTGATGTGCAGTGTTGGCTTTGCGCCAAACATATCTTTTTAAATTATGGCCAAAAAGTTCAACCTTGGTTTAATCAGACCAGAACACGTTTTACCACATGCTTTTGGAAGACTTGATGTAGGTCTTCAAACATAGCCGGGTTTGGATGTTTTTCTTTGTTAGAAAAGGCTTCCGTCTTGCCATCCTACCCCACAGCCCAGACATATGAAGAAAATGGGAGATTGTTGTCACATGCACTACATTACTGGCCGCGGACCGTTGCGTTTACTCACCCCCCCAACGGCCGCAGCCATGGATCTGTGAGCGCTGGCTTGCATCTCCTTCCCAGGAGACGCCAGCACTTGCTTCCGGTTCGGTCCACTGTGTCCCGTAGGGTGCGCATGCATGCTCATGCCCGGCCTTAAAGGGTCAGCGCGTGCACATGGGAAATCATCATCATCATCAACTGCCCATAATTTGGACTATAAGAAGGGCCCTGCCCCTTTGCTCATTGCCTGAGCATTGTTAGTTTTCCCATGTCAGTCTTGCAAATGGTCCCTTGGTGTTATCCTGTTCCTGTTGTTACCCGTGTACCTGTTACCTGTATCCCGTGCTGTGTTCTTGTTCCTGAGCCTGTTAGTGTTGGAGTCATGTCCTATTGCACCTGCTGTCGTCTGCCAGGTTCAGTGTCGTCTGCCACATCCACTGTTATCCGCCACGTCTGGCGCAACCTGTTGCACCTGTTGTCATCCGCCACGTTTGGCGTAACGTGCTGCACCCACCTCCATCCGTGCTAAGCCTCGGCCACTGTCTGGACTATTCAGGTACCCTAGTGTGGGACTTTGTATTGCTTGGGTGCTCTGTTGTTTGGCCAGCTGCCTCCCCGCTACGGCAGTGCGGCATAGTGGGTCCACATACCCACAGACCGTGACAATAACTAGTACCTGCCGGAAAGTCCTGCAGCTCCTTTAATGTTGCTGTAGGCCTCTTGGTAGCCTCCCGGACCAATTTTCGTCTTGTCTTTTCATCAAGTTTTGAGGGACGTCCAGTTCTTGTTGTGCCAAATGTAATCCCTACATGATGACTGTCTTCACTGTGTTCCATGGTATATCTAATGCCTTGGAAATTCTTTGGTACCCTTCTCCTGACTGATGCCCTTCAACAATCAGATCCCATTGATGTGTTGTAAGCTCTTTACGGACCATAGCTTTTGCTGAGGGTGTTCACACTTATGCATCCACTGTAATGATGGGGGTAGGGAAACAGACAAGTGAGCCCTAATCTACCCGCCACTCAGTCCCTGCCTACTTGCAACGACCCGCCCTAGGCGACGGGGGTACAACTGGGCGATGGTCCCTACGCTCAGTAAGTGCACGACAGACAAACAGACAAGGGTACATAAAGCTAAGGGAAATGGGGCAGTTGCCCACGGCAACACCGTGAGCAACAAGAGTGGTGAACGAGCCGAGTCAAACCAGGAGTGTACAAGGTACCAAACGCAGAGAAGGAGAGTAGTGAACAAACCGAGTCAAACCAGGAGTGTACGAGGTACCAAACGCAGAGCAGGAGAGTAGTCAACAAGCCAGGGTCAGTATGAAGCAGGGTCAAATAGTTCAGAAGCTGCAGCAGGGCCAGCTAACAAAACGAGAAGAATCACAAGCAAGGAGGAACAGGAAAGGCAGGTATAAATAGACAGAGGGCGGGAGCTGGCTCCGTCTGGCCAGGCTGTGATAGGCTCTCCCACTCCTAAGCCTGCCACCCTGAGTGGTGGAAGATGGAGTCAGTCTCACAGACATAGAAGCAGGTGCAGACTGATTACCTATGGGCGTTGACACAGAAGCTGTGCCTGGCAGATCCTTTACAGTACCCCCCCCTTTTATGAGGGGCCACCGGACCCTTTCTAGGTGGCCCTGGTTTATTGGGGAAACGAAGATGGAACCTCCTGACCAATACCCCAGCGTGAACATCCCGGGCGGGTACCCAAGTCCTCTCCTCAGGCCCGTATCCTCCCCAATGGGCCAGGTACTGAAGGGAGCCTTGGACCATCTTGCTGTCCACAATCTTGGCCACCTCGAATTCCACCCCCTCAGGGGTGAGAACGGGGACAGGAGGTTTCCTCGAGGGAGCCAAGGACGGGGAGCAGCGTTTAAGGAGAGAGGCATGAAACACATCGTGTACTCGAAAAGATGGGAGCAACTCCAGTCAGAAGGAGACAGGATTGAGGACTTCAATGACCTTGTACGGCCCTATAAACCGGGGAGCAAACTTCTTGGACGGGACCTTAAGGCGCAAGTTCTTAGACGATAGCCACACCAGATCCCCGACCATAAACAAGGGGTTAGCAGAACGTCTTCTATCTGCCTGAGTTTTTTGTATGCTCTGGGACGCCTCTAGGTTCTTCTGAACCTGGGCCCAGACTGTGCACAGTTCTCGATGAACGACCTCTACCTCAGGATTGTTGGAACTACCAGGTGAAACGGAGGAGAACCGTGGATTAAACCCAAAATTATAGAAAAAGGGGGAGACCCCTGACGAGTTACTGACCCGGTTATTAAGGGAAAATTCAGCGAGGGGAATGAATGAGACCCAATCATATTGACAGTCAGAGATAAAACACCTTAAATATTGTTGTAGAGACTGATTAGTCCTCTCAGTTTGGCCATTAGTTTCAGGATGGAAGGCAGAGGAGAAGGACAGATCAATCTCCAACTTTTTACAGAAGGCTCTCCAAAACAATGAAACAAATTATACCCCTCTGTCCGAAACAATATTGACAGGGACCCCATGGAGACGCAGGATGTGTTTGACAAACAAGGTAGCTAACGTCTTAGCATTGGGTAGTTTCTTGAGGGGCACAAAGTGGCACATCTTACTGAAGCGGTCTACTACAACCCACACCACCGACTTGCCTTGAGATGGAGGAAAATCGGTGATAAAATCCATGGAGATATGGGTCCAAGGTCTCTGGGGAATGGGCAAAGAACGTAGTAAGCCCACTGGTCGGGACCTGGGAGTCTTGGACCTAGCACAAACCTCACAAGCGGCGACGTAGGCCTTAACGTCTTTAGGCAACCCAGGCCACCAATAGTTTCTGGCAATGAGGTGCTTGGTACCCAGGATGCCTGGATGACCAGATAGTTCGGAGTCATGATTTTCCCTAAGTACCCTTAGCCGGAATTGCAGGGGAACAAACAGCTTGTTCTCAGGAAGGTTCCCGTAGCTGAACCTTGATCAGCCGCAATTTCAGAGACTAAATCAGCATCAATAGAGGAAATGATTATACCTGGAGGCAAAATACAATCAGGATCTTCCTCCAAAGGAGGGCTGGCCATGAAGCTACGCGACAGTGCATCAGCCTTAATATTTTTAGACCCAGCCCTATAGGTAACCAAAAAGTTGAATCTGGTAAAAAATAACGCCCATCGAGCTTGTCTCGGGTTTAGCCTCCGGGCAGATTCTAGGAAAACCAGATTCTTGTGGTCGGTAAGGACCGTTACCTGGTGCCTAGCCCCCTCCAGGAAGTGGCGCCACTCTTCAAATGCCCATTTAATGGCTAAGAGTTCGCGGTTGCCAATATCATAGTTACTCTCAGTGGGCGAAAACTTCCTGGAGAAGTAGGCACAGGGACGGAGATGAGTGAGGGACCTGGTACCCTGGGACAAGACAGCCCCCACTCCCACCTCGGATACGTCAACCTCCACGATAAATGGCTCCATTTGGTTGGGCTGAACCAGCACCGGGGCCGAGATAAAGCACTTCTTAAGGACCTCAAAAGCCTGGACAGCCTCAGGAGGCCAGTGGAGGAGATCAGCACCTTTGCGAGTGAGGTCCGTAAGAGGCTTAGCGATGACCGAGAAGTTAGCAATAAATCTCCTGTAATAATTAGCGAACCCCAAGAAACACTGTAATGCCTTCAGGGAGGCAGGTTGGACCCATTCCGCCACAGCCTGGACCTTGGCGGGGTCCATGCGGAATTCATGAGGAGTGATGATTTGACCCAAAAATGGTATCTCCTGCACCCCAAACACACATTTTTCGGTCTTCGCAAACAGTTTGTTTTCCCGAAGGACCTGGAGCACCTTCCTGACATGCTCAATGTGGGAGGACCAGTCCTTGGAAAACACAAGTATGTCATCAAGGTACACTACAAGAAATACCCCCAGGTAATCTCTTAAAATCTCATTTATGAAATTCTGGAAGACCGCCGGAGCATTACACAACCCAAAGGGCATGACGAGGTATTCGAAATGACCTTCGGGCGTGTTAAACGCAGTCTTCCACTCATCCCCCTCTTTGATGCGGATAAGGTTATACGCCCCCCGTAGATCAAACTTAGAGAACCATTGGGCCCCCTGAACCTGATTAAAGAGATCAGGAATCAAAGGAAGGGGATACTGGTTTCTTACGGTGACCTTATTCAAGTTACGGTAGTCAATGCATGGCCTAAGACCACCATCCTTCTTCCCTACGAAGAAGAAGCCAGCACCTACCGGAGAAGTAGAGGGGTGAATGTAACCCTTGGCCAGGCATTCCTGGATATACTCTCTCATGGATTCACGTTCGGGACAAGAGAGATTAAATATCCTACCCTTAGGGAGCTTAGCTCCTGGTACCAAATCGATAGCGCAATCGTATTCTCTATGAGGAGGTAACACTTCGGAGGCCTCCTTAGAGAAAACATCAGCGAAGTCCTGAACAAACTCAGGTAGCGTGTTCACCTCCTCAGGGGGAGAAATAGAATTAACAGAAAAACATGACGTCAAGCATTCATTACCCCATTTGGTAAACTCCCCAGTATTCCAGTCAAACGTGGGATTATGCACTTGCAACCAGGGAAGGCCTAAAACCAAATCGGACGATAATCCCTGCATCAACAGTACAGAGCACTGCTCCAAATGCATGGAGCCAACAAGGAGTTCAAAAACAGGGGTATGCTGTGTAAAATAACAGGTTTAGGCAAATCAATCAAAGGCATAGCTAGAGACATAGCAAATTCCACAGACATGATATTAGCAGAAGACCCTGAATCCACGAAGGCACTGCCGGTAGCAGACCTACCACCAAAAGAGACCTGAAAGGGAAGCAAGATTTTATTACGTTTCATATTTACGGGAAATACCTGTGCGCCCAAGTGACCTCCCCGATGATCACTTAGGCGCGGAAGTTTTCCGGCTGCTTATTCTTACGCCTAGGACAGGTGTTCACTTGATGCTTGTCATCCCCACAATAGAAGCAGAGACCATTCTTCCTGCGGAACTCTCTACGTTGTCAGGGGGACACGGAGGCCCCGAGTTGCATAGGTACCCCCGAGTCTTCCGTGGAAGAGCGAAGCAACGGGACCCCGGGAGGCATCATGGGGGAGTCAGAGGGGAAAACACAAAAACTTTCAAGTTGTCGTTCCCTGAGACGTCGGTCAAGTCGTACCGCTAAAGCCATAACCTGGTCTAGGGAGTCAGAAGAGGGATAGCTAACTAGCAGGTCTTTCAGGGCGTTCGACAGACCCAACCTAAACTGGCACCTTAAGGCAGGGTCATTCCACCGAGAAGCTACGCACCACTTCCTAAAGTCAGAACAATACTCCTCAACAGGTCTATTACCCTGATGTAAGGTCACCAGCTGACTCTCGGCAAAGGCAGTCTTGTCAGTCTCATCATAAATGAGCCCGAGAGCAGAAAAGAAAAGCTCAACGGAGGAAAGTTCAGGGGCGTCAGGAGCCAAGGAGAAGGCCCATTCTTGGGGCCCTTCCTGGAGTCGGGACATAATTATACCCACCCGCTGGCTCTCAGAACCTGAGGAGTGAGGCTTTAAGCGAAAATAGAGCCTACAACTCTCCCGAAAGGAGAGAAAAGTCTTCCGGTCCCCTGAGAACCGGTCAGGCAACTTGAGGTGGGGTTCAAGAGGTGAGGTGAGGGGCACTACCATGGTAGCGTCAGTCTGGTTGACCCTCTGAGCCAGGGCTTGGACCTGTAGGGAGAGACCCTGCATTTGCTGAGCCAGGGTCCCAAGGGGGTCCATAGTAGTGTGAGGGACCAGGGTAGACTAGCTATATTGGCTTGTGATTATGTAATGATGGGGGTAGGGAAACAGACAAGTGAGCCCTAATCTACCCGCCACTCAGTCCCTGCCTACTTGCAACGACCCGCCCTAGGCGACGGGGTACAACTGGGCGACGGTCCCTACGCTCAGTAAGTGCACGACAGACAAACAGACAAGGGTACACAAAGCTAAGGGAAATGGGGCAGTTGCCCCCGGCAACACCGTGAGCAACAAGAGTGGTGAACGAGCCGAGTCAAACCAGGAGTGTACGAGGTACCAAACGCAGAGCAGGAGAGTAGTGAACAAGCCGAGTCAAACCAGGAGTGTACGAGGTACCAAACGCAGAGCAGGAGAGTAGTCAACAAGCCAGGGTCAGTATGAAGCAGGGTCAAATAGTTCAGAAGCTGCAGCAGAGCCAGGAAACCAAACGAGAAGAATCACAAGCAAGGAGGAACAGGAAAGGCAGGTATAAATAGACAGAGGGCAGGAGCTAGCTCAGTCTGGCCAGGCTGTGATAGGCTCTCCCACTCCTAAGCCTGCCATCCTGAGTGGTGGAAGATGGAGTCAGTCTCACAGACATAGAAGCAGGTGCAGACTGATTACCTATGGGCGTTGACACAGAAGCTGTGCCTGGCAGATCCTTTACGTCCACATTATTTTTGTTTTTTATTTTTACCCTATAAAAGATTTCAGTTTGTTTTTCAATAGAATTGTACAGATTATGGGTCACATTAAAGGTGGAAAAAGCTCTCAAATTATTCATCTTGTACCGATTTTGTAACATAACAAAAACTGGCATTTTAACAGGGGTGTGTAGACTTTCTATATCCACTGTATGTATAAATAAATATATATATATATATATATATATATATATATATATATATATATACACACTACCGTTCAAAAGTTTCGGGTCCCTTAGAAATGTCCTTATTTTTGAAAGAAAAGCACAGTTTTTTTCAGTGAAGATAACATTAAATTAATCAGAAATACACTCCATACATTGCTAATGTGCTAAATGACTATTCTAGCTGCAAACGTCTGGTTTTTAATGCAATATCTACATAGGTGTATAGAGGCCCATTTCCAGCAACCATCACTCCAGTGTTCTAATGGTACATTGTGTTTGCTAACTGTGTTAAAAGGCTAATGGATGATTAGAAAACACTTGAAAACCCTTGTGCAATTATGTTAGCACCGCTGTAAACAGTTTTGCTGTTTAGAAGAGCTATAAAACGAACCTTCCTTTGAGCTAATTGAGAATCTGGAGCATTACATTTGTGGGTTCGATTAAACTCTCAAAATGGCTAGAAAAAGAGAGCTTTCATGTGAAACTCGACAGTCTATTCTTGTTCTTAGAAATGAAGGCTATTCCATGCGAGAAATTGCCAAGAAACTGAAGATTTCCTACAACGGTGTGTACTACTCCCTTCAGAGGACAGAACACACAGGCCCTAACCAGAGTATAAAGAGAAGTGGGAGGCCCCGCTGCACAACTGAGCAACAAGACAAGTACATTAGAGTCTCTAGTTTGAGAAATAGACGCCTCACAGGTCCTCAACTGGCAGCTTCATTAAAGAGGCTCTGTCACCAGATTCTCAAATCCCTATCTCCTATTGCATGTGATCGGCGCTGCAATGTAGTTAACAGTTAATTTTTTATTTTTTTTAAAACTTTCATTTTTGACCAAGTTATGAGCTATTTTCTATATATGCAAATGAGCTTTGAAATGGAAAATTGCGCGTTTTTTTTTTCGTTATGTCCAACTGGGCGTGTATTGTGTTTTAACTGGGTGTGTTTACGTGTATGACGCTGACCAGTCAGCATCATACACTCATCTCCATTGATTTACACAGCAGCAATGTGCAGCCGCATACACAGAGATTAACGTTAATCGAGTGTCCTGATAATGAATACACATGAAATCCAGCCTGGACGTCATGTGTATTCAGAATCCTGACACTTCTGAATCTTTTCTGTGGCATTCCCGCAAGCCACGCGTAATCTCGCGAGATTACGGAGGTAAACGAGATTTCGTTTCCCTTGCTGAAAATCTCAAAGAAAAGAGTCAGACGTGTCAGGATTCTGAATACACATGACGTCCAGGCTGGATTTCATGTGTATTCATTATCAGGACACTCGATTAACGTTAATCTCTGTGTATGTGGCTGCAGATCGCTGCTGTGTAAATCAATGGAGATGAGTGTATGACGCTGACTGGTCATTGATTGGTCAGCATCATACACGTAAACACGCCCAGTTAAAAACACAATACACGCCCAGTTGGACATAATGAAAAAAAAAAACGCCCAAAGCTCATTTGCATATATATATATATATATATATATATATATATATATATATATATAAAATAGCTCATAACTTGGCCAAAAATGAACGTTTTAAAAAAAAAAAAACTTTACTGTTATCTACATTGCAGCGCCGATCACATGCAATAGGAGATAGGGATTTGAGAATCTGGTGACAGAGCCTCTTTAAATAGTACCTGCAAAACGCCAGTGTCAACGTCTACAGTGAAGAGGCGACTCCGGAATGCTGGCCTTCAGGGCAGAGTGGCAAAGAAAAAGCCATATCTGAGACTGGCTAATAAAAGGAAAAGATTAATATGGGCAAAAGCACACAGACATTGGACAGAGGAAGATTGGAAAAAAGTGTTATGGACAGACGAATCGACGTTTGAGGTGTTTGGATCACACAGAAGAACATTTGTGAGACGCAGAACAACTGAAAAGATGCTGGAAGAGTGCCTGACGCCATCTGTCAAGCATGGTGGAGGTAATGTGATGGTCTGGGGTTGCTTTGGTGCTGGTAAAGTGGGAGATTTGTACAAGGTAAAAGGGATTTTGAATAAGGAAGTCTATCACTCCATTTTGCAACGCCATGCCATACCCTGTAGACAGCGCTTGATTGTAGCCAATTTCATCCTACAACAGGACAATGACCCAAAGCACACCTCCAAATTATGCAAGAACTATTTAGGGAAGAAGCAGGCAGCTGGTATTCTATCTGTAATGGCGTGGCCAGCGCAGTCACCAGATCTCAACCCCATAGAGCTGTTGTGGGAGCAGCTTGACCGTATGGTACGCAAGAAGTGCCCATCAAGCCAATCCAACTTGTGGGAGGGGCTTCTGGAAGCATGGGGTGAAATTTCTCCCGATTACCTCAGCAAATTAACAGCTAGAATGCCAAAGGTCTGCAATGCTGTAATTGCTACAAATGGAGCATTCTTTGACAAGAGCAAAGTTTGAAGGAGAAAATTATTATTTCAAATAAAAATCATTATTTCTAACCTTGTCAATGTCTTGACTATATTTTCTAGTCATTTTGCAACTCATTTGATAAATATAAGTGTGAGTTTTCATGGAAAACACAAAATTGTCTGGATGACCCCAAACTTTTGAACGGTAGTGTATATATATATATATATATATATATATATATATATATATATATATGTGTGTGTGTATATATATTTTATCCTGCATTTATCTGCAAGAAAACTTCCACTTACAGTGGAAGGAGTATAATACTTTAACCCTGGGCGTCAATGCTTTTTGCAGGCCTTGCCTTTAACACCAAGGCAGCTTGTTCCGCCACTGCTTTTAATAGACCAATTTAAAACTTTTCTTTCCCCCTAATAGGAATTTGACCAGGTCCCGAGGAAGCTAGGAATCCACAGACATCTACACAGTTTCAACACCATTTTGATGTTCATACAGTGAAATGCTGTATTTGCTTAACAGAACTCACAAACAGCTTGGATAAAAATTTTTGCGTTGGAACTCTTTTTGTGGTACTAGAGAGACCTGCAACTGTATTTTCTTTTACATACAAAAAGAGAAAGAAGGGAGTCATATGCTATATATGGTACAAAAAAGTCTCAATTTTATAAAAATACATTAAGTCACAGTAGTTAAAGAATTCACAGGAGATCCCAACACAATCAACTGTATAAGGGCCATATAAAGTACCAGGACATCAATAAATCGTAATTATCAAACATATATAGATACAAAAAATAGATGATGTCACTGATCTAATACAAAGGGTATGACTAATCATAAATAGGACAAGAAGGAACCAGTCATAATC
This sequence comes from Rhinoderma darwinii, assembly GCF_050947455.1. Classification (NCBI taxonomy): domain Eukaryota; kingdom Metazoa; phylum Chordata; class Amphibia; order Anura; family Rhinodermatidae; genus Rhinoderma; species Rhinoderma darwinii. Next base: position 455,837,195 of record NC_134687.1, read on the forward strand.
TAAATAGAATGACACATGAGGGTGCCTCAAAATCCTAATGACAGATGAAGCAACTGAACAGAGTAACTGTTCCAGTATATATCCATAGTGGAGAGGGGGGTAGTAATATCTAATCCAAGAAAGAGTCCACGGGGCCACATGTGAAATAGATATAACCCAAGATTTGTACTAAATCCTGCACAATGGCAGAGACTACAAAAAAAAGCATGCCGTCCTTCTAAAAATTATGTGCACACACTTGTTAAAGTCCCATAGAATGTAAAAGTCAGAGTATCTTAGCCATTATATTGAAGTAATCAATGTGCCCAGGAAGCGCACCGACGGGTGTTTCGCGTTATTAGCTTTTTCAAGGGGTAATAAAAGGATGTTCGTATCTGGTCTTAAGGAGGCTATGTCACCATATTATAAGTGCCCTATCTCTTACATAATGTGATCGGCGCTGTAATGTAGATAACAGCAGTGTTTTTTATCTCGAAACACAATCAATTTTGATGGAGTTATGACCTATTTGAGATTTATGCTAATGACTTTCTTAATAGACAACTGGGCGTGTTTTTACTTTTTCCCAATTCAAAGTTTTTTATTGGTTTTGATACAAAGACTTACAAAAACATACGGCGAAAATGTGTCCCCATAATAAAAAGAACATGACAAATAGGGCGCAGCCCAAACAGAAGGGTAAACATCACAACCCATGAAGAGCACACACTACAACAGCCATCTGGGCATCATAACGGGAAGGAGTATTGCTGAAAAGGAAGTGCGATAAGTCATCTTCCTATACATCCTAAAACGCAATGACCATAGCATGTGAGCACAATCACAGGAAGCAAATAACCCCTCAGAATAGAAGAAAGAAAGAAAGAAAGAAAGAAAGAAAGAAAGAAAGAAAGAAAGAAAGAAAGAAAGAAAGAAAGGGAAAATAGAATAGGAGACAAACAAGGCAGGGAAGAGACCACGGTAGTTTGCGGTGAGCCTGGACTCCAGCTCCGGATAATCATGGGTACAAAAAGTAAGAAAAGGCAGCTATGCACTTAATAAATACCTGAGTGAGGCGAGCAAACCAGCAATCCCCTCCACACTCGCATACAGTCCCCTCACAGACAAAATCTCGTGGGGAAGGATGGGCACTGGGCCTCAGGCCACTACAGTACGATAGGTGGGAGAGGAGAGAAACTGAAGCCATGGAGACCACGTATCTGTATATCGTGCAGAATCAGCCGGGGATTGAGCCAGGAGGTGTTCCATACGTTGTATCAAGGCAACTTCCTGAAACCATCCATCCAACAGTGGAGGAGTTGCCATTTTCCACTTGCCGGGAATAACCGATTTAGCAGCCTCAAGGAGGTGCCTAATTAGGGAGCGTTTGTAGATGGGTACATAAATAGGGAACATAAATAAAAGGGCCACCTCGGGAGAACTAGGGACCGATTTTAAGAATCGCCTCCCAAAAATTTCGTAGGGAGGGGCAACTCCACCAAATATGAGACATGGATCCCCCCGCCGCCCCACAGCGCCAACATGTGTCAGGTACAGACGGGTACCATTTATGTAGGGCAGAAGGGACCCGGTACCACCTAGAGATAATTTTGTAACTGGTTTCCTGGGCTCGTATGGCAATCGAGGCTTTCTGGGACAGGTGGAAAGATCGCCTCCACTGTGCGTCAGTAAATGTCAGTAAATGTCTTGTTCAATTCAGTATGTGATGCGGTGAGGGCGTTTCAGCTGGGCAGATAGTGGTTAATGGGAGCAAAGAAGAATCGGATAGGACCTGAGTGAAGTACATGGGATTAGTGGAAGACCTGCCTAAGAAGGAGAGATACGCCTCCCCAGCAGGAAATGCTGAGTTGTCGGTAACAGGGGTCAGTGGCCCCAGTGGGTCCACGAGCGAGCATCTTATCCCAGAGGAACGTAGCGCCAGGAGGGTATGAAAAATAACAAAGGAGTCGGGTCTCGGTCTGTTCCCAGGCAGGGTCCATGGCAAGGTAGATAGGGTACGGGTACAGAGCCGTTGGGCTAATTAAACCCATAGTTTAGAATCATGATTATGAAAAAAGTCGAGAACACGAGCATGAGTCGACGCCAAATAATAAAGACGACAATCCGGCTGACCAACCCCACCCGCGTCCTTGGAGCGAGTAAGAATTGTCTTACTCAGGCGGGGGCGACCCACTGGCCAGATGAAGGATCCAAAGCACTGATGGATACGTAGCCAATAAGAGGAGGGCATGGAGATGGGGATCAGCTGCAGGAGATACAACAACTTGGGGAGAAGTGACATTTTTTTTAAACTTGTTTTATTGAAAATAAACTGTCAGAGTCAAACGTTCATATACATCAGGATAACAGTATACATCCAGCGGTCCAAATACAATAAGAATTTGATAACAATTGATCATACATTGGCCTGTCAGTGGTACGCAGACCACTTAATTGCAATACAATTAAATCAAAACAGTAGTATTAATTGTGCAGTTGAATACAAGAGATAGATGCCTGCATTCCAGTAACATTCAGATAGGAACCAAAATATCCCATAGACAAGAAAACACGGATATGCCTTATCCACCAGTTTCCTTTACCTATTCCCACCCCCAGCAGATGTCAAAGCAGCAGTCAAACCTTGGACCGTACAGTGAGTGAGATTCGACGAGCACCAACCACCCCAAATCAGATCAAATTTAGCCGGCCTTCCCCGATGCTTATACACCACCTTTTCAAAAGGAAGAATGTCATTAATCAATTTACGCCACTGTGCCACTGTCGGTTTCCTATCCGCCATCCAACGTATAGCCACCGCCTTCCTTGGCATAAAGAGCGACTCCCTAAGAAAGGTCCTCTCATGTACCGACCACTGCTCCTCGGATATCAGTCCCAGCAAACACACCTACGGCCTGCAAGGTACCGTCCTCCCCATGACTGCTGTAAATACTACGACTACCTCCTCCCAAGATCCACCGACATCCCCACATCAAATGTATAAAATCAGCCCTATCCTCCCCACACCTATGACATTGTGAGGATGTCATCCATCCCATACGGTGCAATCTTAGGGGCGTTAAATAACATTGGTGTATGATAAACAGTTGTACCAGTTTATTATTAGTAGCAGGTGAAACCAGCAAGTCGGACCTCCGAGCCTCCCTCCAATCCTCATCGGAGAGTTGTGGAATAATTTCCCGCCATTTATCCTCAACCGCTAGGGGTTTGAGTCGCAGTTTAGCGTCCAATAAAAAGGAATAAATCTGTGATACAAAACCACTCAGAGGGTGGGTACCCAAACGTGCCACCAAGTCATAGCTAGAAAAAATGGTGGAGTTCAGCGGAAATTGTGCGGTCAGAGCGTGGTGAAGCTGTATACAGTAGACTCATCCCCCGGTGGTATATTAAAAGCCGCTCGAATCTCACTCACCGACATGACAGAGCTATGTACTGTAAGCATTTGTGATAGGGTATGTACATCTCGAGAAGTCCAATAATTCTTCTCCAATAAACCAAAAAGATGAGAAAAGCTCGGATTATTCCACATCGGACTCTCCGCCACCACCCCCTCAAGTCCCAGTAGATCTTTAGCTTGTTGCCAGACACGCCTGGCCAACCTATGCAAGGGTAACAGAAAACGGTGTCTAAAGTCATGTGGCTCCAATACCGGCCATAGGATTTTCAATCCCAGGACCCGAGCCAAATGACACTCAGCATTAGTCGTCAGGGGGGGGGGGGACCCAAGATACCAGATACCGGAGCTGACCCACCAAATAATATAAAAATACAACCGGCAACGCAGCCCCTGCCTCATCCTTAGGTCTCTGAAGAGTAGAAAGTTTAAGTTTAGATCTCCCCCCCACACAAACGGCGCAAACAGCGAGTTCACTATTTTAAAAAAGCGTTTAGGCACTATCACATCCATGTGTTCCAAAACATTCAAAAATTTGGGTAGGACAATCATCTTCAGTATGTTGACTCGGCCTGCCACCGACAAAGGCAGACTTTTCCACACCTGCATTTTATCCCTAAGGTAAGTCAATAGGGGTGCTACATTTAGCTCATATGATCGAGAGCTGTCTCTAGCAATAGTAATCCCAAGTATTTGAAGTCAGGGTTTACTTTTAAGCCACAAAACTCAGTGCCCCACCCACAGTCGTCCCGCCTCAGAGGCATCAAATACGACTTTTGCCAGTTAATCAGTAAACCCGAGTACCTCCCAAATTCATTGATAATGGAAATGGCCCTAGGAAGAGTGGCATTAGGATTAGCCATGAATAACACCGTGTCGTCTGCATACAGCCCTATACGGTCCTCTCTGGAACCTATTCTAATCCCCATATATGCGGGATCACGCCTAATATACACTACCGTTCAAAAGTTTAGGGTCACTTAGAAATTTCCTTATTTTTGAAAGAAAAGCACTTGAAAACCCTTGTGCAATTAGGCTATTCCATGCGAGAAATTGCCAAGAAACTGAAGATTTCCTACAACGGTGTCTACTACTCCCTTCAGATGACAGCACAAACAGGCTCTAACCAGAGTAGAAAGAGAAGTGGGAGGCCCCGCTGCACAACTGAGCAACAAGACAAGTACATTAGAGTCTCTAGTTTGAGAAATAGACGCCTCACAGGTCCTCAACTGGCAGCTTCATTAACTAGTACCCGCAAAACGCCAGTGTCAACGTCTACAGTGAAGAGGCGACTCCGGGATGCTGGCCTTCAGGGCAGCGTGGCAAAGAAAAAGCCGTATCTGAGACTGGCTAATAAAAGAAAAAGATTAATATGGACAAAAGCACACAGACATTGGACAGAGGAAGATTGGAAAAAAGTGTTATGGACAGACGAATCGAAGTTTGAGGTGTTTGGATCACACAGAAGTACATTTGTGAGACGCAGAACAACTGAAAAGATGCTGGAAGAGTGCCTGACGCCATCTGTCAAGCATGGTGGAGGTAATGTGATGGTCTGGGGTAGCTTTGCTGCTGGTAAAGTGGGAGATTTGTACAAGGTAAAAGGGATTTTGAATAAGGAAGACTATCACTCCATTTTGCAACGCCATGCCATACCCTGTGGACAGCACTTGATTGGAGCCAATTTCATCCTACAACAGGACAATGACCCAAAGCACACCTCCAAATTATGCAAGAACTATTTAGGGAAGAAGCAGGCAGCTGGTATTCTATCTGTAATCTAGTGGCCAGCGCAGTCACCAGATCTCAACCCCATAGAGCTGTTGTGGGAGCAGCTTGACCGTATGGTACGCAAGAAGTGCCCATCAAGCCAATCCAACTTGTGGGAGGGCCTTCTGGAAGCATGGGGTGAAATTTCTCCCGATTACCTCAGCAAATTAACAGCTAGAATGCCAAAGGTCTACAATGCTGTAATTGCTGCAAATGGAGCATTCTTTGACGAAAGCAAAGTTTGAAGGAGAAAATTATTATTTCAAATAAAAATCATTATTTCTAACCTTGTCAATGTCTTGACTATATTTTCTAGTCATTTTGCAACTCATTTGATAAATATAAGTGTGAGTTTTCATGGAAAACACAAAATTGTCTGGGTGACCCCAAACTTTTGAACGGTAGTGTAAATAGCCAGGGGTTCAATGGCCAATGCAAAAAGAAGTGGCGAAAGGGGGCACCCCTGCCTCATGCCCCTATGGAGGCAGAAGGAAGGAGACAGTACCCCATTCACTAGCACCTGTGCCCTAGGGGAACGATACATCAAGGATACCATTTAATGAAACCTTCCCCAAATCCAAACCTGCGCAGCACTGCCAGTAAATAAGGCCATTCAACGGAGTCAAAAGCCTTGGCAGCATCCAGAGATGCCAAGGCCTATTCCTGCTGTTCTCCCCAACCAATCTGCGACACCACCTGCCCCCGTCGAATATTCTCCGAGGTGGATTTGCCCGGTATAAAACCACACTGATCTGGATGAATAACCTCCTGTATCACAGTACATAGCCGATTAGCTAGCATCTTGGTCAAAATCTTGTAATCTACTGTTAGCAGTGAAATCGGCCTATATGAACCACATTCGCCAGGATTTTTGTCTGGTTTTAACAATACGATTAAGGTGGTGTCCCACATGGAATCCGGAAGAGCAGAACTCCCATAACTATGCTCAAACAGGGCCAACAATTGAGGAGCCAGCAACTCCCCATACTGTAAATATACTTCAAGGGGAATTCCATCCGGCCCTGAAGCTTTCCCCCTAGACATAGACGCCATCCCTGCCACAATTTCCTCCACAGTAAAAGGTGCATCTAACATCGCTACCTGCTCAGCTGTCAAAGTAGGGAAGGCTATTCCATCCAAATACGTCTCCAACTCATCCAGCGCATAATTAACCCGAGAGAAATACAGTTGATCATAAAATTGTGTGAATTGCGCCAGAATGTCCCCCAGGGAGGTACACATTCTATCATCGGGCCCAACTATACCCATCACAGGAGGAGATCTAGAGCTATTTCTCACTACGTGAGCGAGATTGATTACCTAATTCAAAATGCGATTGCTTACTAAAAAATAAACTGCGTGAGGTTTTATCCTTCAAGACCTGTAAGTATTGTCTACCCAGGTCTAACCATACATTTCTATTAGAAGGTGAGGGATCCAGGACAAACACCCCCTCCGCCTGCGAACACCTACATGCTAGTGTCCTCCTCCTGAAGGGCCGATGCGCGTTTAACATATGATATGGAAGACCGGAGATACTCCCTCAAATAGGCCTTGAGTGTATCCCACACCAGTGAGCGATCCCCCATTTGAGCATGAGCCTCTATAAAAATTGACAACTGATCAGGTATTCGATCATTTTGCTGGATGAGCTGAAGCCAAAAAGGATGAATCCTGCCCACCCCCCTTCTGCCCGTCTGTGGCCTCTTTAATGTCAGCAATAGTGGGCTATGATCTGAAATCCCCCTTGGTAAGTGTCTAATAGATTCTACGTCATGGAAGACAGCAGGAGAACCAAAAATATAATCGATTCTGGAAAGCGCATTATGTTGTGGGGTGTGACACGTAAGCTCTCTAACACCCACATGAGTTGCTCTCCACAGATCAATCCACTCCATCTCTTGCATTAGTAGAGCTAGCTGAGACAGTCCCCCAGGACCTCGTCTCACATTTCCCTGAAAATGGTCTATACCAGGGTCCATAAGCATATTAAAATCCCCCATCATGACAACACGGGAACCCGGATATGAGGACGCGAATCGCATTGCCTCCTGAATTATCTCCAAGGAGGCTGGCGGAGGATTGTACACCCCCAGTATCACATAGGGACACTCATCAATAACCGCATGCAGAAAAATGTATCTCCCATTAGAGTCTATGTTAGACTGTAGCAGTTTCCATCGGAGCTCAGAATGCACCAAGATAGCCACTCCCCTAGAATATGAAGTGTGGGAAGCATGCGCCACCCACTGTACCCAGGGCTTACTCAAGCTTCTCACAGTATCAGGTGTCATGTGTGTTTCTTGCAGGCAAGTTAAATGTGGTCGATGTCGCCTCACAGTAGCAAATATCATATGTCTTTTTTCAAGGGAGCCCATTCCCCGAACATTCCAGGACATTAACCGTAATCCCAACATTTCTCACTATCGAGACATATTAGACAGTCGTACCTCAGAGTCCCACCCAGACAACCCTTGGAGGAGTGACATTTTAATGATATTAATACGGCCAAACCAGGAGAATTTCTTTTTATGCCATGAGGCGGGATCAGTGTGGAATTTGCCTAGTAAAGGGGCAAAGTTATTAGTAAACAGTTGGGAGAGGTCAGAACTTATACGCACTCCCAAATACGTTATACCCCTAGAAGGCCAGGAAAAAGGGAAACTACTTTTGAGGAGTGATAGTTTTGAGGGCGGAAGAGATACATTCAAAGCCTTGGACTTGGAGAAGTTGATCTTAAAGTTGGACCATGATCCAGAACGGGACAGCTCGGACATCAACGATTGAAGAGATACATGCTGGTTCGTAAGATAGACCAAAAGTTTATCAGCAAATGCGGAGCACTTATATTCCGCCCCACCTATGAGAATACCCTTAATATCCGAGCTGTTCCGGATGGAGGCCATGAGATGTTCCATGACGAGGACGTACAGCAATGGGGAGAGAGGGTAACCCTGTCTGGTACCATTATGAATAGCAAAGGGTGCAAAGAGGGAGCCGTTTATTTTTATTTGGGCAGATGGGGAATGATATAGGGCCATAATTTTACCTATAAAGGAAAGACCAAGGCCTATTTAATTGGAGAGTCTGGTGAAGGGCGGGCCAGGATATTCTATCGAACACCTTTTCGGCATCCAGAGACAGGATCATGAGAGGGATGTAATGGGACTGGGCATGATGAATAATATCTAGGGTTTTCAGGGTATTATCACGCGCCTCCCGGCCAGGCACAAAGACCACCTGATCCGGAGTAATAAAATTGGGAAGGTGTTTATTTAGTCTGTTAGCACGCAGTTTGGCATAGATTTTTAAATCCACGTTGAGTAAGGAGATGGGTCGATAGCTGGAACAGAGCTGCGGGTCCTTACCCGGTTTAGGAATGACCATAATATGTGCCAAGGTGGAGTCCGTGGGGAACAAGACTGCAGGGGAAATAGAATTAAAGGCGTGGAGAAGTGGCGCCAGACCATCTGTCAATGTCTTATAGAATTTGGCAGTATATCCATCCGATCCTGGACTCTTCCCCCCCGCCCCCCCGGGAGATCCTTAATAACTGCAAGGAGCTCCGGCAAGGTAAAATCAGCATCCATCTCCTCAGCCACCGCACCAGATAAGGGTGTGAAGGGAGAGGGGAGAGATGCTCGATCCGGGGAGGAAGAGCCAGTGGAGGATCGAAGGTTATAGAGATCAGAGTAAAAGGTGTGAAAACAATCCACAATCTCGGGGGTCGCGTGGACTACATGGCCAGAAGGGGATTTAATGTTTAGTATATGGGAGTGGGCCAACTGAGCCTTTAACGCCCTGGCCAACATGCGTCCGCTTTTGTTACCAAACTCATAAAACGTACTCCTACAAACTTGGGGGGCACGCTGCTGGGCCGAGTCTAACAGACGTCTAGCCTCTTGGTGTGCACTCTGTAATTCCTGTAAGAGTGGGAGAGAAAGTGCACGTTTGTGGGCCAATTCAAGGGAGCTGATTTTTTGGAGGGCAAGTCTCAGGGAGTGGGCCCGTTCTCTTTTAAGGCGTGCGCCGTGTTTAATGAGGACACCGCGGAGCACACATTTGAGCGCCTCCCACTGCATCATGGGAGAAGTGATATCACGGGCGTGGTCGGACGTGAAGTGTTCAACCGTTTGTAACAGCTCAGCACCACAGATCCCATCAAGAAGCAGGGACTCGTTAAGTCTCCATGACCAGGGACCTTTAGTGAGAAAAGGTAGGTGTAGGGTACAAAACACCGGGGCATAATCCGACCATAATATGTTGCCTATGGACGTGGAAACCGCCCAGGGGAGGGCATAATGTTGGAGGAGGATGTAGTCTAAGCAACTGTAGGTGCAATGCGGGTTAGAGTAGAAGCTAAAGTCCTTATCAGAGGGATGTTGAAGGCGCCAAGCATCACATAGTTGAAGTTGTGATCGTGCGCGTCGCACCCGTCTGATAGCGCCGTAGGCGACACTGGAGCAACCGGTAGAATTATCTAGGGTGGGGTCCAAGGTGAGATTAAAATCACCGCATAACACCTCAGTCCCCCGTACAACCGGTATGGCAGTGTCTATGAGCTGAAGGAGGAAAGGGACCTGACCAGTATTAGGAGCGTAGGCATTGATCACTGTGAACTCACATCCACCAATGTTCAAAACTAGGATGATGTATCTAGCGTCAGTGTCGGTGACAATATTGATGACCTGATGGGTGAGGGATTTATGCAGAGCTATGGCAACGCCACAGGATCTGAAATGTGAATTGTTCCTAAAGTGCCAGTGTGTATAAAATTTGTGTCTCATAGGTGGGGAGTGACCCTCCTTAACCCCTTAACGCTCAGTGATATACTATTCCATGACGGAATAGTACGTCACGGGAGTATCGGCCATTTCGGCCGTCTTCCCGACACATGCAGGAGCTGTGACAGCTGCTGTCTCGTACAGCAGTTGCCGCAGCTCCTACAGCGGGGACCGATCGCTGTGTCCCCGCTGATTAACCCCTTAAAAGCCGCGTTTAATAAGCGTTCGCGGCTTTTTAGGGGTTAAGCTACCATCGCGGCGATAGTGACTATGGCAACCAGACACCTAACAATGGCGTCCGGCTATGCCATCGACGGAAGCCTAGTGGGTCCTGACAAAGTCAGGACCCACTATGCTTGCTGTCAGTGAGTAGCTGACAGCTCTAATACACTGCACTACGCATCAGGGCCTCCTGTCCTCAAGTCAAGACAAAGTAATAAAGTAAAAAAAAGATGTGTAAAAATAAAAAAATAAAAGTTTTAAAAGTGATAAAAGTAGAAATCCCCCTTTTTCCCTTATCAGTCCTTTATTATTAATAAAAATATATAAACAAATAAATAAATTATACATAATTGGTATCGCCGCATCCGTAACGGCCTGAACTACAAAATTATTTTGTTATTTATCCCACGCGGTGAACGCCGTAAAAGAAAATAATAATAAACCACTTCACCTCCCAAAAAATAGAATAAATAGAGATCAAAAAGTCGCATGTACCTAAAAATGGTAATTTTCGAAACTACAGTTAGTAACGCAAAAAACAAGTCCTCGCACGGCTTTATTGATGGAAAAATAAAAAAGTTCTGGCTCTTAGAATATGGTAACATAATAAGTAAATTGTGCAAACGCCATAAGACGTAACTATAAACATATGGTATCGCCCCGCAGAATAAAGTGAAGATGTCATTTATAGCGCACAGTGAACGCTGTAAAAAAAATAGAATAAAAAAACAATAGTAGAATTGCTGTTTTTTAGTCACCACACCACTTAAAAATAGAATAAAAACTGATCAAAAAGCTGCATGTACCCCATGAAAACTACAATGAATTCCTCAAGGTGTCTAGTTTCCAAAATGGTGTCAGTTTTTGGGGGTTTCCACTGTTTTGGCACCACAAGACCTCTTCAAACCGGACATGGTGCCTAATAAAAAGGAGGCCTCATAATCCTCTAGGGGCTCCTTTGCTTCGGAGGCCGGTGCTTCAGTCCATTACCACACTAGGGCCACATGTGGGATATTTCTCAAGACTGCAGAATCTGGGCAATAAATATTGAGTTGCGTTTCTCTGGTAAAACCTTATGTGTTATAGGAAAAAAAAATAATGTAAATTTCACCTCTACTTTGCTCTAAATTCCTGTGAAACACCTAAAGGGTTCATGAACTTTCTAAATCCTGTTATGAATACTTTGAGGGGTCTAGTTTCTGAAATGGGGTGTTTCATAGGGGTTTCTAATATATAGGCCCCTCAAAGCAACTTCAGAACTGAACTGGAACCTAAAAAAAAATAAATTAGGCAATACTTCGCTTCTCACATTATACTGATAATGAGCAGTGCCCACACCGAGATGACCCCCAGTTTTGACCGTTTGTATAAACGGAGACCCCTATTAGGCAATTTCAATGCCCGGTTTGCCCAAGCATACACCCCAAGAAGTGTATTTCTATTGATGAGTCATTGGTACATTTTAAAGGGAGGCTTCCATTCTACCAGTACCTGCCGAGTAAGAGGGCAAGGTATGACGTGAAGATGTATAATCTGTGCGAGAGGGCATCAGGGTATACCTACAAATTTAGGATATATGAAGGGAAGGACACAAGCATTCAGCCCCCAGAATGCCCCCCACCCCCTTACTGGGAGTTAATGAAAAAAGTGTATGGGATTTGGTGCACCCACTGCTGGACCAGGGTTACCACCTCTACCTGGATAATTTTTATACCAGCGTCCCACTCTTCAAGTGCCTCGCTTCCAGAAGTCCTGCGGCATGCGGCACTGTTAGAAGAAATCTGAGAGGCCTCCCTAAGACTCTGCTTGGGCAAACACTCAGAAGGGGTGAGAGCAGGGCACAATCTAACAGCAACATATTGTGCATCAAGTACAAGACAAGAGAGATGTCCTTGTATTGACAATAATACATGGCCACACCAGTACCCACGTACCTGTACGAGGTACCAGTACAGAGACCCCCAAACCAGACTGCATCCTGGACTACAATAGGTACATGGGAGGGGTGGACTTGTCAGATCAAGTCCTGAAGCCCTACAGCGCCATGCGGTGTGGTATAAGAAGCTGGCCGTGCACATCATTATCAAGAACCTAATCTTTAGGGACCAAGAAGGGGGCACACAGTACTTCTGGAAGCGAGGCCACACGCATCGTACCAGGGAAACACTTTCCAGAAGAAGTTCCCCAAACTGGCAAGAAGGGAAAAAGTTAAAAGAGGTGCAAAGTCTGCTATAAGAGGGGGATAAGGGAGGACACAATATATCAACTAAAAATGGGCTAAGATAGCCAAAGAGAACTGTTGTAAGGCAAAAGCAGGCCTGCGTCTCCCTATTGGTCTTCCATCTTTCCCTTTTGAGCCCTGCTGTGTGCCCAGGCAGCTGATAACAGCCACATGTAGGGTATTGCCGTACCCAGGAGAACCCACATTACAGTTTATGGGGTGTATATCTCTGGTGGCGTATGCTGGGCACAATATATTGGACACTGAAATGGCATAGATATATAGAAAATTGCAAATCTCACACTGCACCATCTGCTGCGCACTACCTTTTACACAATACCTTAAACACATATGCAGAAAATCAGTGTTAAACGACCCAAACATATTCAAAATAAAATAGTTATTATTGAGACATGATAAAAATACAAAATACAGTTAATAGCATCAAAAATTGATTAAAATATAAGTCCTCACAGTAAAGAAAATACTGAGTGGGCTACTGGCCATAACATCTATACCATACAGAAGTACATTGTAAATAAACAGCCATGGTGAGTCACATAACAAAAATAAACAACTGTGAAATAGACCATCAGAAACGATAGACAGAACTGGAAAGGTAGCCAAAAAAATAATATAATAGAAGTTGACAGACCATGCAGATATACAATGGGGTAAAGAGTAGCGATGTGCCAGGAGCCCACTTACACCCAACGCGTTTCGCCACCAGGCTTCGTCAGGGGGAAAAGGATATCACCAATCTCACCAACCAATATCACCAATACCTGTGGGGTCAAAATACTCACTACACCTCTAGATGAATGTCTTAAGGGGTGTAGTTTTTAAAATGGGGTCACGTCTCGGGGGTTTCAACTGTACTGGTACCTCAGGGGCTTCTGCATACATGACTTAGCACCAGAAAAGCTCCAGTAGGCCAAATGGTGGTCCTTTCCTTCTGAGCCATCCCATGGGCCCAAACGGCAGTTTATCACCACAAATGGGGTATTTCCGCACTCAGGACAAATTGGGCAACAAAATTGGATATTTTCTTTCATGTGAAAATAAGACATTTTGATAAAAAAATGACATCTTTTTTGAAAAAATTATTTTTTTTAAATCACACAGTCCAATTCAAATACATGCTGTGAAAAAACTGTGCGGTCAAAATGGTCACAACAACCATAAATCAATTCCATGAGGGGTGGTTTCCAAAATGGGGTCACTTCTGGTTGGTTTCCATTGCTTTGATGTTAGGGATCTGCCAGGTACTACGTCTAGGTATACTCCTGGGATTAATCAATCCACACCTGAGGCCAGACCTGTTCGACTGACACCATCTCCCACCAACCAGGGTGGCAGGCTCAGGAGTGGGAGAGCCTATCGCGGCCTGGTCAGTCGGAGTTAGCTCCGCCTCCTGTCCTTTATTACCTGCCGTGTTCTCTTCCTCAGTGCTTGTAATTCTTCTGGATTCCTGGCCTCACTGCTGCTTGCTCCAGCCTGCTCCTGCCGTGCTTCTGCCTTGCTGCAGTTCCGCTTAACCTGCTTTGCTTTGCCCCTGGCTTGCTTCCTTCTCCGTGCTCACTTTGGTATACTCCACTTCATCCTGGTCCTGACTACTCATTCACCGCTCCGTTTCCTCGCGGCGTTCCGTGGCTACTGCCCCTTCCCTTGCGTGTTCCCTGTTTGTTCTCCCGTGCACTTAGACAGCGTAGGGACCGCCGCCCAGTTGTACCCCGTCGCCTAGGGCAGGTCGTTGCAAGTAGGCAGGGACAGGGCGGTGGGTAGATTAGGGCTCACTTTCCCTTCACCTCCTTCCTGCCATTACATAATTACAAGCCCTTACCTAGTCTACCATCTCTCCTACGCTGACGCTATCATGGACCCCCTTGAGACCCTGACCCAGCAGATGCAGGGCCTCTCCCTTCAGGTCCAGGCCCTGGCCCAGAGGGTCAACCAGGGTGACGCTGCCTTAGTAGTACCCCTCACCTCACCTCTAGAACCCGACCTCAAGTTACCTGACCGGTTCTCAGGGGACCGTAAGACGTTTCTCTCCTTCCGGGAGAGTTGCAGACTGTATGTCCGCCTAAAACCCCACTCCTCAGGTTCCGAGAACCAGCGGGTGGGTATCATCATATCCCGACTCCAGGAAGGGCCCCAAGAGTGGGCCTTCTCCTTGGCTCCTGACGCCCCTGAACTTTCCTCTGTTAATCGTTTTTTCTCTGCCCTCGGACTCATTTACGACGAGACTGACAGGACTGCTTTAGCCGAGAGTCAGCTGGTGACCTTACGTCAGGGTAGGAGACCGGAAGAGGAATACTGTTCTGATTTTAGAAAGTGGTGCGTAGCTTCTCGGTGGAACGATCCGGCCCTAAGGTGCCAGTTTAGGTTAGGATTATCTGACGCCCTGAAGGATCTGCTGGTTAGCTACCCCTCTTCTGACTCCCTTGACCAGGTTATGGCCCTAGCAGTACGACTTGACCGACGTCTCAGGGAACGTCAGCTTGAACGCTTCAATGTGCTCCCCTCTGACTTTTCTGCGATTCCCCCCAAGGTCCCGTCTCCTCGCCCCTCCACGGAGGACTCGGAGGTACCTATGCAACTCGGGGCCTCCATGTCCCCTCGACAACGTAGGGAGTTTCGCAGAATGAATGGTCTCTGCTTCTACTGTGGGGACGACAAGCATCTACTGAACACCTGTCCCAGGCGCAAGAATAAGAAGCCGGAAAACTTCCGCGCCTAAGTGATCATCGGGGAGGTCACTTGGGCGCACAGGTATTTCCCGTTAATGTGAAACGCAATAAAATTTTGCTTCCCTTTCAGGTCTCGTTTGCTGGCCGGTCTGCCACGGGCAGTGCTTTCGTGGATTCTGGCTCATCTGCTAATATCATGTCTGTGGAATTTGCTATGTCTCTAAAGATGCCTTTTATTGATTTACCTTATCCTATCCCTGTAGTACGTATCGACTCAACTCCCCTTGCTAATGGTTATTTTACTCAGCATACTCCTGTTTTTGAACTCCTGGTTGGCTCCATGCATTTGGAGCAGTGCTCTGTACTGGTGATGCAGGGATTATCGTCTGATCTGGTATTAGGTCTTCCCTGGTTGCAGTTGCATAATCCCACGTTTGATTGGAATACTGGGGATCTCACCAAATGGGGTAGTGAATGTCTTATGTCATGTCTTTCTGTTAACTCTATTTCTCCCCGGGAGGAGGTAAACACGCTTCCTGAGTTTGTTCAGGACTTCGCCGATGTGTTTTCTAAGGAGGCCTCCGAGGTGTTGCCCCCCCATAGAGATTACGATTGCGCCATCGATTTGGTGCCTGGTGCCAAGCTTCCTAAGGGTAGGATATTTAATCTTTCATGTCCTGAACGTGAAGCTATGAGGGTGTATATCCAAGAATGCCTGGCCAAGGGTTTCATTCGCCCCTCGACTTCTCCTGTAGGTGCTGGCTTCTTCTTCGTGGGGAAGAAGGATGGTGGTCTTAGGCCGTGCATTGATTATCGTAACCTGAATAAGGTCACCGTAAGGAACCAGTACCCACTTCCTTTGATTCCGGATCTTTTCAATCAGGTTCAGGGAGCCGAATGGTTTTCTAAGTTCGATCTACGGGGGGCATATAACCTTATCCGCATCAAAGAGGGGGATGAGTGGAAAACTGCGTTCAACACACCCGAGGGTCATTTCGAATACCTGGTCATGCCCTTTGGGTTGTGTAATGCCCCTGCTGTCTTCCAGAATTTTATTAATGAAATCCTGAGAGATTACCTGGGTAATTTTCTTGTTGTGTACCTTGATGACATACTGGTGTTTTCCAAGGACTGGTCCTCCCACGTGGAGCATGTCAGGAAGGTGCTCCAGGTCCTTCGGGAGAATAATCTGTTTGCTAAGACTGAAAAATGTGTCTTTGGGGTACAGGAGATACCATTTTTAGGGCAAATCCTCACTCCTCATGAATTCCGCATGGACCCTGCCAAGGTTCAGGCTGTGGCGGAATGGGTCCAACCTGCCTCCCTTAAGGCGTTACAGTGTTTTTTAGGGTTCGCCAACTATTACAGGAGATTTATTGCCAACTTCTCGGTCGTCGCTAAGCCTCTTACGGACCTTACTCGCAAGGGTGCTGATGTCCTCCATTGGCCCCCTGAGGCCGTCCAGGCCTTTGAGACCCTCAAGAAGTGCTTTATCTTGGCCCCCGTGCTGATTCAGCCCAACCAAGAGGAGCCATTTATTGTGGAGGTTGACGCATCCGAGGTGGGAGTGGGGGCCGTCTTGTCCCAGGGTACCAGCTCCCTCACTCATCTCCGCCCCTGTGCTTACTTCTCTAGGAAGTTTTCGCCCACGGAGAGTAACTATGATATTGGCAACCGCAAACTTCTAGCCATTAAATGGGCTTTTGAAGAGTGGCGGCACTTCCTGGAGGGGGCCAGACACCAGGTAACGGTCCTTACGGATCACAAGAATCTGGTTTTCCTAGAATCGGCCCGGAGGCTTAATCCTAGACAAGCTCGGTGGGCACTATTCTTTACCAGATTTAATTTCTTGGTTACCTATAGGGCTGGGTCCAAGAATATTAAGGCTGATGCTCTGTCACATAGTTTCATGGCCAATCCTCCTTCCGAGAAGGATCCTGCTTGTATTTTACCCCCTCGTATAAACGTTTCTGCCACGGATTCTGATTTAGCTTCTGATATCGCGGCTGATCAGGGTGCAGCTCCCGGGAACGTCCCTGGGGACAAACTGTTTGTTCCCCTGCAATACCGGCTAAGGGTACTCAGGGAAAACCATGACTCCGCTCTATCTGGTCATCCTGGCATCTTGGGCACCAAACACCTCATTACCAGAAACTATTGGTGGCCTGGGTTGCCTAAAGACGTTAGGGCTTACGTCGCCGCTTGTGAGGTTTGCGCTAGGTCCAAAACCCCTGGGTCCCGACCTGTGGGCCTACTACGTTCCTTGCCCATTCCCCAGAGACCTTGGACCCATATCTCCATGGATTTTATCACCGATTTGCCTCCATCTCAGGGCAAGTCGGTGGTGTGGGTGGTAGTAGACCGCTTCAGCAAGATGTGCCACTTTGTGCCCCTTAAGAAGCTACCTAACGCCAAGACGTTAGCTTCTTTGTTTGTGAAACACATCCTGCGTCTCCATGGGGCCCCTGTCAATATCGTTTCTGACAGAGGGGTACAATTTGTTTCCTTATTTTGGAGAGCTTTTTGTAAAAAGTTGGAGATTGATCTGTCCTTCTCCTCCGCCTTCCATCCCGAAACTAATGGCCAAACGGAAAGGACTAACCAATCCCTGGAACAATATTTAAGGTGTTTCATCTCTGACTGTCAATTCGATTGGGTCTCATTCCTTCCCCTTGCTGAATTTTCCCTGAATAACCGGGTCAGTAACTCGTCAGGGGTCTCCCCGTTTTTCTGTAATTTCGGGTTTAACCCAAGGTTCTCCTCCGTTTCCCCTGGTTGTTCCAATAATCCTGAGGTAGAGGATGTTCATCGGGAACTGTGCACTGTCTGGGCCCAGGTTCAGAAGAACCTAGAGGCGTCCCAGAGCGCACAAAAGATTCAGGCGGATAGTAGACGTTCTGCTAACCCCCGGTTTGTCTGGTTGTCGTCCAGGAACTTGCGCCTTAAGGTCCCGTCCAGGAAGTTTGCTCCCCGATTTCTTGGACCTTATAAGATCTTTGAAGTCCTCAACCCTGTATCCTTCCGTCTGGAGCTGCCCCCATCCTTTCGCATACATGACGTCTTCCATGCCTCCCTCCTTAAACGCTGCTCCCCGTCCTGGTCCCCCTCGAGGAAACCTCCTGTTCCCGTTCTCACCCCTGAGGGGGTGGAATTCGAGGTGGCCAAGATTATGGACAGAAGGATGGTCCAGGGCTCCCTCCAGTACCTGGTCCATTGGAGAGGATACGGGCCGGAGGAGAGGACTTGGGTACCTGCCCGTGATGTTCACGCTGGGGTATTGATCAGGAGGTTCCACCTTCTCTTCCCTACTAAACCGGGTCCTCTTAGTAAGGGTCCGGTGGCCCCTCATAAAAGGGGGAGTACTGTTAGGGATCTGCCAGGTACTACGTCTAGGTATACTCCTGGGATTAATCAATCCACACCTGAGGCCAGACCTGTTCGACTGACACCATCTCCCACCAACCAGGGTGGCAGGCTCAGGAGTGGGAGAGCCTATCGCGGCCTGGTCAGTCGGAGTTAGCTCCGCCCCCTGTCCTTTATTACCTGCCGTGTTCTCTTCCTCAGTGCTTGTAATTCTTCTGGATTCCTGGCCTCACTGCTGCTTGCTCCAGCCTGCTCCTGCCGTGCTTCTGCCTTGCTGCAGTTCCGCTTAACCTGCTTTGCTTTGCCCCTGGCTTGCTTCCTTCTCCGTGCTCACTTTGGTATACTCCACTTCATCCTGGTCCTGACTACTCATTCACCGCTCCGTTTCCTCGCGGCGTTCCGTGGCTACTGCCCCCTCCCTTGCGTGTTCCCTGTTTGTTCTCCCGTGCACTTAGACAGCGTAGGGACCGCCGCCCAGTTGTACCCCGTCGCCTAGGGCAGGTCGTTGCAAGTAGGCAGGGACAGGGCGGTGGGTAGATTAGGGCTCACTTTCCCTTCACCTCCTTCCTGCCATTACATTTGATATCTCTGGGGCTCTGCAAATGCGACATGGCACCCGAAAACCAATCCAGCAAAATCTGGACTCCAACAAACACATAGCGCTCCTTTCCTTCTGAGCCCTCCCATGGGCCCGAAGGGCAGTTTATCACCACAAATGGGGTATTGCCGCACTCAGGACAAATTGGGCAACAAAATGGGGTATTTTGTTCCCTGTGAAAAGAAGAAATTTTGATCAAAAATGAAATCTTATTGGAAAAATGTTTTTTTTTAAAAAAATTCACAGCCCAATCCAAATATGTGCTGTGAAAACACTGCGCGGTCAAAATGGTAACAACAACCATACATGAATTCCTTGAGGGGTGTAGTTTCCAAAATGGTCACTTTTAGGGGATTCCTACTGTTTTGGCACCTCAACACCTCTTCAAACCTGGCATGCTGCCTAAAATATATTCTAATAAAAAAAGAGGCCCCAAAATGCACTAGGTGCTTCTTTGCTTCTGGGGCTTGTGTTTTAGTCCACGAGCGCACTAGAGACACATGTGGGACATTTCTAAAAACTGCAGAATCTGGACAATACATATTTAGTAGTGTTTCTCTGGTAAAACCTTCTGTGTTACAGAAAAAAAATGGAATAAAAGTGAAATTCAGCAAGAAAAATGAAATTTGCAAATTTCACCTCCACTTTACTTTAATTCCAGTGAAATTCCTAAAGGGTTAAAAAACATTCTAAATGCTGTTTTGAATACTTTGATTGGTCTAGTTTTCAAAATGGGGTGTTTTATGGGGGTTTCTAATACATAGGCCCCTCAAAGCCACTTTGGACCCGAACAGGTAACTTAAAAAAAAGGCTTTTGAAATTTTCTTCAAAATATGAGAAATTGCTGTTTATGTTCTAAGCCTTCTAACGTCCAAGAAAAATAAAAGAATGTTCAAAAAACAATGGCAATCTAAAGTAGACATATGGGAAATGTGAACTAGTAATTATTTTGGGTGGTATAACTATCTGTTTTACAAGCAGATGCATTTAAATTCTGAAAAATGCAATTTTTTATAAATTTTCTCTAAATTTTGCCATTTTTCACCAATAAACACTGAATATATCGTCAAAATTTCACCACACACATAAAGTCCAATGTGTCACGAGAAAACAGTCTCAGAATCACTTGGATAGGTTTAAGCATTCCGACGTTATTACCACATAAAGTGAAATATGTTAGATTTGAAAAATGGGCTCTGAGCCTTAAAGGGTTATTCCCAAGTTGAGTAAAAAATTTTTTTTTTACATTCTAAACTGGAATTTAATATTAAAACATTTGCTGTTAAACTGTTTAAAAAATTAATTCCCTAACTACCTTTTTTTTACACTTGATAACTCAGCTAGTGCTGGTTATCTTTTCAAAAAAAGGGGCGTGAGCGGCTCGATGTCAATCAAGCCGTTCTGAAGTGTGCGCGCTCCCAACGTTGCTAGATACTGTAGTTCTAGCAACATCGAGAGAATGTTCGTCTCAATCGGGCATGGTAAGCCCGGTTGAGACGAACACACCGTGAATGTCAACAACACTACACTATATTCACCCCGTTTCGGCAAGCCACTTCTCCCCCACCCTCTCACTACATGTAATTTCTCTAGCCGCTGCACGGGTGCTGCATCAGCACCCGGCGAACAGCATAAAATATATAAAAAAAATAAACTCACCTAAGAAGTTCCTACGGAGATCTGAACGGTCCCGTCACTTGCCATCTTACTGTAACTTGGCGCCGCTCGCATTCATAGTAACAATGCGTTGTGGCGCAGATGACGTAATCATATCACGCTCACGTGATTACGTCATCTGCACCCACCACTTTGTTATTGTGAATGGGAGCAGTAAGAAGAAAAGTGACGGGACCGTTCAGATCTTCGTGGGAACGTCTTTGGTGAGTTTATGTATGTATGTATGTATGTATGTATGTAGGCATGTATGTATGTTTGCATGTATATATGTGCATGTATGTTTGCATGTATGGTTGCATGCATGTATGTATGTATGTATTCATATATGTGTGTGTGTGTGTATGTATGTATATATGTGTGTATGTTTGTATATATGTAAGTATGTATGTTTGCATGTATGTATGTGCATGTATGTATATATGTGTGTGTATGTATATTTGTTTGTATGTATGTATGTTTGCATGTATGTATGCATGTATGTATGTTTGCATGTATGTATGTATGTTTGCATGTATGTATTTTTGCATTTATGTATGTTTGCATGTTTGCATGTTGACATGTATGTATTGTGAGGGTTTAGCATCAGGAGAGGTTGGTACAGCGGTTTCTTTGTAGCCAGAGACAGGGACACTGTGCATTAAAAGTCATAACAGGGCTTTGCCTGTGTTTTTCTTCTTGTCAAAGAAACAGCCTCTTGTACAACAAGGCAAAATACAAAATAAATCCTGCTCGTCTGAGCACTAACTAAACAAGATATTATCTAACTATACCAAGTGCCTTCCTACCAGGCACTGGACACAAAGTAACACAGGTCTTTACTCACATAGCATACAGGCTACTCCAGCCTTAGTAGTCTCCAGTCTGAGTCAGGGGTGAGACTCCCACACACTGTGTCTGCACCTTTTTATACACAGGCTACAGGTGCAGCTAATTGAGCAGCAACCTTGTCCTACAAACAGAGATGGACTAGGGATTGGGGAACCCGCCCTGCTCTTCTCCAATCCAACTCCAGGCCCTTTTTTCCGGCTTTTCCTTAAGCCGAGATTGGAAAACTAGAGCTTTCTATTGCAAGAACTACTCATTCCCTGGAGCCTAGGATACATATGACAGGATTCTAGGGGAAATATACCTTCCCTCAATGACTTTACCTGTCACTGTCTCACATACCCTCTTCCTCTGTTCGAGCCCGTGGGATCGGACACATTTAGCTACAAGGCAGTGTGTCCTAGACAAAGCGTCAGCATTGCCCTGCAGTTTTCCTGCTCTGTGTTCCACAGTATATTTGAAGTTCTGCAAAGTAAGAAACCACCGTGTAACTCTTGCATTTCTCTCTTTAGCTTGACACATCCACGTAAGAGGAGAGTGGTCTGTAACCAACCTAAACCGACGACCCAATAAATAATATCTCAGGGACTCAAGTGCCCACTTAATTGCCAAGCACTCCCGTTCAACTATGCTATAGTTTTTCTCAGCCGGGGTAAGTTTTCTGCTCAAATAGGTCACAGGATGTTCCTCACCACCCACCTCTTGTGACAGAACTGCTCCGAGCCCCACATTAGAAGCATCAGTTTGGACAACAAACTCCTTTTTGAAGTCAGGAGTGACTAAGACTGGTTGGTTACACAGGGCCAGTTTCAACTCTTGAAAGGCGATTTCAGCCTTCGTGTCCCACTTGACCATGACAGACTTACTTCCCTTGGTAAGATCTGTCAGGGGCGCTGCTGTGCTGGCAAAGTTTGGAATGAACCTGTGGTAATAACCTACAATTCCTAGAAAAGCTCTGACCTGCTTTTTGGTTGAGGGCTGGGGCCAGTTTTGGATAGCCTCAACTTTGTTGACCTGTGGCTTTATCACCCCTCTCCCAATTATGTACCCCAGATACCGTGCTTCCTCCAAGCCTAAGGAACATTTCTTTGGGTTTGCTGTTAACCCCGCGGCTCTGAGGGAGTTTAGTACTGCTTGTACTTTTGGTAAGTGGCTTTCCCAGTCATCACTAAAGATTATAATGTCGTCCAAATATGCCGAAGCATACCGACAATGGGGTTTGAGGACTATGTCCATTAACCTTTGAAAGGTCGCTGGAGCCCCATGTAGCCCAAATGGTAAACAAATATATTGAAACAGACCATCCGGGGTGATGAACGCAGTTTTCTCTTTGGCGCCCTCCGTGAGGGGTACTTGCCAATAGCCTTTGGTTAAATCAAGTGTTGAAAAATACCTTGAATGGCCCAGTCTCTCTATTAACTCGTCAACTCTTGGCATTGGGTATGCGTCAAACTTTGACATCTCATTTAACTTGCGGAAGTCGTTACAGAAACGCAATGACCCATCTGGTTTCGGAATCAATACAATGGGACTTGACCATTCACTTTTTGACTCTTCAATAATCCCAAGGTCTAGCATTTTCTTGACCTCCTCAGATATGGCTTGTCTACGAGCTTCAGGGACTCTGTAGGGTTTCAAGTGGACCCGAACCTGAGGCTCGGTCACAATGTCATGTTTTATTATACTGGTCTGTCCTGGCAGTTCTGAAAACACGTCTGTGTTTCTCTGCACAAACTCTTTTGTCTCCGGTTTCTGTGGCTTTGCGAGGGATTCTGACACATACACATCTGGGTTAGGACTATAGGGGGTACTTACTGCCACGAGGGTCTCTCTTTCTTTCCATGGCTTAATTAAGTTTACATGGTATAACTGCACTGTCTTCCTTTTACCTGGTTGGTAAACTTTATAATTTACATCCCCCACCTTTTCAATTATCTCATACGGCCCTTGCCATCTAGCAAGAAATTTGCTTTCTACGGTTGGCACTAAGACCAACACTTGATCACCAGAGTTAAAATTTCTAACTTTAGCAGTTTGGTTATACACCCTGCTCTGAGCATCCTGAGCTTGCTCCAAGTGTTCCTTAACTATCGGCATGACCGCAGCGATTCGGTCTTGCATCAACGTGACATGCTCAATTACACTCCTATAAGGTGTGGACTCTTGCTCCCAGGTTTCCTTGGCTATGTCCAGGAGACCACGGGGTTGTCTGCCGTATACAAGTTCGAAAGGAGAAAACCCTGTGGATGATTGAGGAACTTCACGTACAGCGAACATCAAATAGGGCAGAAGACAGTCCCAATCCTTCCCATCCTTACTAACCACCCTCCTCAACATGCCTTTTAGGGCAGATTCACACGAGCGTTGCGTTTTTGCGCGCGCAAACAACGCGGCGTTTTGCGAGCGCAAAAACCATTTGACAGCTGCGTGTGTCATGCGTGTCTGATGCGCGGCTGCATGATTTTCGCGCAGCCGGCATCATAGAGATGAGGCTTGTCGACGCCCGTCACTGTCCAAGGTGCTGAAAGAGCTAAATCTTTCAGCACCCTCGACAGTGAATGCCGAACACAACAGCGAAAAACCTGTAAAAAAAAAAGATAAAGTTCCTACTTACCGAGAACTTCCCGGCCGTTGCCTTGGTGACGCGTCCTTGGTGACGCGCCTCTCTTGACATCGGGCCCCACCTCCCTGGATGACGCGGCAGTCCAAGTGACCGCTGCAGCCTGTGATTGGCTGCAGCCTGTGCTTGGCCTGTGATTGGCTGGAGCTGTCACTTGAACTGAAGTGTCATCCCGGGAGGTCGGACTGCAGGAAGGAGACAGGAGTAATCGGTAAGTTAGAACTTCGGTTTTTTTTTACAGGTTCATGTATTTTGGGATCGCAAGTCACTGTCCATGGTGCTGAAACAGTTTAACTCTTTCAGCACCATGCACAGTGAATGTCTTCCGACGTCGCGGACCGGAAATTTTTTTGCCGGGTTCGGCCAAAACGAGTTTGGCCGAACCCGGTGAAGTTAGCTTCGGTTGTCGGGGTTCGCTCTTTGCAAAGACACTCCGTTTGGATGCTTGGAAACAGAAAAGCACGTGGTGCTTTTCTGTTTCCATTCATCCTTTTGACAGCTGTTGCGCAAACACGCAGTTCGCACGGAAGAGCTTCCGTGCGACCTGCCTGGTTTTCACGCACCCATTGACTTCAATGGGTGCGTGATGCGTGAAATACGCAGAGTTATTGAACCTGTCGCGTATTTTGCGCAGCGAACAAACGCTGCGCAAAATACACGGACTGTGTGTACTGCCCCATAGACTTCTATAGGGCATTGCGTGCCGCGCGAAAACCACGCGGTCTACACGCTGCCAAATCACGCTCGTGTGAATCCCCCCTTAATGTCTTATTGAATCTTTCGACAAGACCATCAGTTTGAGGGTGATATATAGAGGTACGCAGGTGTTTAATTTTCAGCAGTTTACATAATTCCTTGGTGATTTTGGACATAAAGGGACTTTCCTGATCGGTAAGGATTTCCTTAGGTAAACCAGTACGGGAAAACATGTAAAACAACTCTCTTGCAATGGCTTTTGAAGAGTAATTTCGCAAAGGGACTGCCTCAGGGTAGCGTGTCGCATAGTCCAACACCACTAGGATATATTGATGTCCTCTAGAGGATTTGACTAAAGGGCCGACCAGATCCATGGCAATTCTTTCAAAAGGGATCCCAATGATAGGCAAAGGCACCAGCGGACTCCTAAAATGTGGCATAGGAGCCGTTATCTGACACTCCGGGCAGGACTCGCAATACCTCTGAACTTCCGTATATACCCCCGGCCAGAAGAATCATTGTAAGATACGCTCTCTGGTCTTTTCGCAACCTAGATGTCCACCCAGCACGTGTTTATGAGCCAGGTCCAACACCGTTCTACGATACGGTTGGGGTATCACCAGCTGTTCAACAACCTCCCCACGTACGTTATCTATCCTATACAGCAAATCCTGGTTAACCGCCATGTGTGGAAACACCTTATCAGCCCCTGGATGTTGAGGCACTCCATTTAATACCTTAGTATTTTCCCTGGCTTTTACCAATGTGGGATCGCTAAGTTGAGCGGTCCCAAAATTGTTACGTGATACATTTAACTCTGATATCTCAGAAATTTCCTCCTGCTCATCTGTTTCACCAGCAAAAACAGCCAGAGGAAATTTATCAGGCTCAGTGGTCACCCCAACTGCTGGCACCTCAGCATCTTCGTTAAAGGGTTCTGGGCTAATCACAGCGCACACATTAATACCATCATTAACATTTACAGTGGAGGTTACATCTTTCTTCCTCCACAAGTCCCAGAACACTGGGAAGTCTCTCCCCAGGATCACACTGTGCATCAGGGACTTGACCACACCCACTTCATGGCAAGCGGTTCCACAGGAAGTCTCTAGAGTGACTAAAGCGTTGGGGTATTCTTTAGTGTCCCCATGTATGCACAGGACCCCTATACTATGTCCGCTGAATGTTCCAGGGTCTATCAGGCTGGCATGCACCAGGGTAACCAGACTCCCAGAATCCAGCAAGGCACTCACAGTACACCCTTCCACTTTTACGACACACATTTGTTGCTCAGTCTCATAAACAGTCTCAGCAGAACAAACAGGACGTGCAAACAAGGATATTCGCCTTGCTGCATCACACTCCATTTGCTCAGTAGTCAGGGGACAATTGGCAGCAATATGCCAAGGTCCATAACACCGCCAGCACTGTATGTGGCCCCGGTCCCCAACTTGAGACCCTGGTCTGGCCTTCAGTGTGTCTCTGGGATTTCTTCCCTCCGTCTGCTCCCCTTCTGAGCCACCTCCCTTAAAGACATTTCTCACCCCTCTAGTAAATGGAACAGTCTTACCGGGTGCTCCGCACGATTTGCTGTTCCTGGGGTTAGAACATCCAGGCGGTACTTCTCGGAGTAGATCCTGAGTAGCTCTGTACCTTTCAATCAGGTTCACCAGCTGTTCCGCATCTGTAGGATCTCCTTGACCGACCCAACGCTGAACCTTCGGTGGTAAGGAGCGGATGTATTTGTCAAGCACCACTCTCTCCACGATCTGCACAGGGGTTGATTCCTCTGGCTGTAGCCATTTCCTTGCAAGATGGACAAGATCATACATTTGTGATCGCGCAGGTAGGTGTTCCACGAAAGTCCAGTTGTGCACCCGTCGAGCACGCACATTCATATTGACACCCAGATGGGCAAGGATCTCACCCTTCAGCTTGGAGTAATCCTTGGCATCCTGCTCATTGAGATCAAAGTACGGCTTTTGCGGCTCTCCGGTTAGGAAAGGTGCCACCACTGCTGCCCACTGATCTGAAGGTAACTTCTCTCGTTCTGCCACTCGCTCAACCACCATGAGATAGGCCTTAACGTCGTCGGTGGATGTCTTCTTCTGCAGAGATGTCTGTACCGCTGCACGAGTGGTTTGGCGCAAACCATAAGGCCCCGCTGACCTCTCCACTGAGGCCTGAATTTGGTCTTGCAAATAGCGATTAATTTGCTGCTGTTCTTTTAAGGCCAGTCTGTGGGCTTCACCCAGCAGAATATTGGTTTCAGCCTGTGCACGCATGGCTTCCTCATGCACCATTCGCTGAGTCGCGCTGGCTTCTTGCAGAGCTGTGCTTATCTTCCCCTGGTTGATATTAGCCTGAATCAGCTGTTTAAGTATTTCATCCATTTTAACAGTCTCTTTTAGCCCTGTTGCCGCCTTCACCCAAGACATACTCTTCCAAGCACTCTCGGGGAGAAAAAATTGTGTTGTTGCCCCTAACAACGATTTTCCACTTGGAGCAGCAAAAGTCCTTTTAAATAGGTGTATGTCTCTTTAAGACCACGCCCGCATCGGCCACCATATGTGAGGGTTTAGCATCAGGAGAGGTTGGTACAGCGGTTTCTTTGTAGCCAGAGACAGGGACACTGTGCATTAAAAGTCATAACAGGGCTTTGCCTGTGTTTTTATTCTTGTCAAAGAAACAGCCTCTTGTACAACAAGGCAAAATACAAAATAAATCCTGCTCGTCTGAGCACTAACTAAACAAGATATTATCTAACTATACCAAGTGCCTTCCTACCAGGCACTGGACACAAAGTAACACAGGTCTTTACTCACATAGCATACAGGCTACTCCAGCCTTAGTAGTCTCCAGTCTGAGTCAGGGGTGAGACTCCCACACACTGTGTCTGCACCTTTTTATACACAGGCTACAGGTGCAGCTAATTGAGCAGCAACCTTGTCCTACAAACAGAGATGGACTAGGGATTGGGGAACCCGCCCTGCTCTTCTCCAATCCAACTCCAGGCCCTTTTTTCCGGCTTTTCCTTAAGCCGAGATTGGAAAACTAGAGCTTTCTATTGCAAGAACTACTCATTCCCTGGAGCCTAGGATACATATGACAGGACTCTAGGGGAAATATACCTTCCCTCAATGACTTTACCTGTCACTGTCTCACAGTATATATATATATATATATATATATATATATATATATATATATATATATGTGCATGTATGTATGTTTGCATGTATGTATGTATGTTGGCATGTATGTATGTTTGCATGTATTTATGTATGTATGTATGTATGTTTGCATGTATGTATGTTTGTATGTATGTATGTATGTATGTATATATATGTGTGTATGTATGTATATATGTGTGTATGTTTGTATGTATGTATGTTTGTATGTTTGCATGTATGTATGCATGTATGTATGTATGTATGCATGTATGTATGTTTGCATGTATGTATGTTTGCATGTATGTATGTTGGCATGTATGTATGTATGTATGTTGGCATGTATGTATGTATGTATATATGTGCATGTATGTTTGCATGTATGTATGTATGTTGGCATGTATGTATGTTGGCATGTATGTATGTATGTATGTATGTATGTATGTTGGCATGCATGTATGTATGTATGTATGTGCATGTATGTATGTATATATATATATATATATATATGCATGTATGTATGTTTGCATGTATGTATGTATGTTGGCATGTATGTATGTTTGCATGTATTTATGTATGTATGTATGTTTGCATGTATGTATGTTTGTATGTATGTATGTATGTATGTATGTATATATATGTGTGTATGTTTGTATGTATGTATGTTTGTATGTTTGCATGTATGTATGCATGTATGTATGTATGTATGCATGTATGTATGTTTGCATGTATGTATGTTTGCATGTATGTATGTTGGCATGTATGTATGTATGTATGTTGGCATGTATGTATGTATGTATATATGTGCATGTATGTTTGCATGTATGTATGTATGTTGGCATGTATGTATGTTGGCATGTATGTATGTATGTATGTATGTATGTATGTTGGCATGCATGTATGTATGTATGTATGTGCATGTATGTATGTATATATATATATATATATATGCATGTATGTATTTTTGCATGTATGTATGTTGGCATGTATGTATGTTGGCATGTCGTATGTATGTATATATGTGCATGCTTGCATGTATGTTTGCATGTTTGTTTGTATGTATGTATGCATGTATGTATGTTTGCATGTATATATGTGCATGCATGTATGTTTGTATATATATATATATATATATATATATATGTATGTTTGCATGTATGTATGTTTGTTTGTTTGTTTGTTTATATATATGTCTGTATGGCCATGTATGATACTGTCTGATGGCGCCCTGTATCTAAGCCAACTTTGCGGCAGGCTTCTATACATGGTATAACAGTCAGTATCACACATGAAACTGAAACGAAGCCTACGACATGTTTTATTCTCTTTTTTTTATAGAGTTTTTTCTACAGGTTTAGTCGTTGGACTACGTCGGTTTCGAGGACTACTTTGATGACTGCTTTTTTTTTCTACAATAAAATGGTTAATGAGGGTTGTGTTGGGGG
The DNA here is from genome assembly GCF_050947455.1 of Rhinoderma darwinii. Taxonomy (NCBI): domain Eukaryota; kingdom Metazoa; phylum Chordata; class Amphibia; order Anura; family Rhinodermatidae; genus Rhinoderma; species Rhinoderma darwinii. The sequence goes on from NC_134687.1 coordinate 455,866,670, forward strand.
TGCTTTATTTCAATAAAATATTTTATCTATATCTTTGTCTTTTCTTTTCAACTTTTATTACTACCACTTTAGTAATGGCCGCTGCCTGAGTGACAACGTCCATTACTAAGGCGAGGCTTAGTTAGTTAGCCGGTGCAGAGTCTAACACTAACCACCCTTATTACCCCGGTACCCACCACCACCAGGGGTGCCGGCAAGAGCTAGGTACGATCCAGTACCCGACCATCTGTTGTGATGGTCGGGCACTGGATCAGCCGCAGGCTGGTATTATGAGGCTGGGAAGGGTCAAAAACAGTGGACCTTCCCACCCTTGTAATGCTAGGCTGCTGCTGCTGTGTTGCATCTGGCTGGTTATGAAAAATGGGGGGGACCCCCACGTCATTATTATTTTTTTTTTTAAAAGGCATGGGGTTCCACGCCATGTTTCATAACCAGCCACATACAACACAGTGTTATTAGCCTGGGAATGGACAAAACCAGTGGCCCTTCCCACCCGTGTAATGCCAGGCTGCTGCTGCCTTGTATCTGGCTGGTTATTAAAAATGTGGGGGACCCAACGTCTATTGTTAAATTTGTTTAATTTAAAAAAAAACGACGTCGGGGTCCCCCCCATTTTTATAACCAGCCCGATACAACACAGCAGCAGCAGCCTAGCATTACAAGGGTGGGAAGGTCCACTGTTTTTGGCCCATCCCAGCCTCATAATACCAGCCTGCGGCCGCCCCAGTGCCCGACCATGACAACAGATGGTCGGGTATTGGATCGTACCAAGCTCTTCCCAGCACCCCTGGTGGCGGTTGGATACCGGGGTAATAATGGGTGGTTAGTGCTAGCCTCTGCACCGGCTAACACTAAGTACCGCCTTAATAATGGACGCTGTCAATCAGCCAACTGAAATTATCTAGGCACTAATAAAGTTTAAAAAAAAACCACAAAGACAATTTTTTTTATTGAAATAAGAAATCCCCAACAAAACCCTCATTAACCATTTTATTAAAATTTGAGAAAACGTAGATCTACGCAGTAGTCCAAAGAATCGAAGATGTAGTCCAATCGATACATCAAAATCTGCAACAGCATCAAAAAAAAGTTATCAATGTGAACAATACCAATACTTACACTCACCTACACACATATATACACGGACACACAAACAAACAACCATACACAAACACACACACACAAATATACACAAACACACACACACACATATACACAAACACACCAAGATATACACAAACACACACACATAAACAGACAAACACACACACATATACACACATATACACGACCACACACATACACAAACACACATATACAAACAAATACACACATACACAAACACACACACACACACACATACACAAACACACATATACACACACACATATACACAAACACATATATACAAACACACATATACAAACAAAAACACACACATACCCAAACACAGATATATACACAAACACACACCCATACACACAAACATACACACACACAAACATATACACAAACACACACACACACAAACACACACATACACACAAACATACACACACACATATACACAAACACACACATATACACAAACACACATATACAAACAAAAACACACAAACACACATACCCAAACAAACACATATACACAAACACACACACAAACATATACACAAACACACACATATACACAAACACACACACACACACACACATATACACAAACACACATGTACACAAACACACACACACACACACACACACACACATATACACAAACACACATATACAAACAAAAACACACATACCCAAACACACATATATACACAAACACACACATACACACAAACATAAACACACACAAACATATACACAAACACACATATACACAAACAAACACACACACACACACACACACACACACACACACACACACAAACACACACATACACATATACGCAAACACACACATATACACAAACACACATATACAAACAAAAACACACAAACACACATACCCAAACAAACACACACACACACACACACACACACATACACACAAACATATACACAAACACACACAAACAAACATATACACAAACACACACATATACACAAACACACACACACACATATACACAAACACACACACAAACATATACACAAACACACACATATACACAAACACACACACACACACACACACATACACACAAACATACACACACAAACATATACACAAACACACAAATACACACATACACATACACACACATACACGCAAACATACACACAAACACACACACATATACACAAACACACCCATATATACACAAACACACAAACACACACACATATATAAATATATATATATATATATATATACTACTGCGCATGCGCCGAGATGCGCGTTCGAATAATTACATCCTCTACAGAGGACGGAGAGGATGTAATTGCGCATGCGTGGCCACCGCTAAAGGAGCGGTGGCCGGATACCTAGACAACGAGCTACAAACAAAGAGGGACCGACGTGGATTTCAATCAACAACAGCAAGAAAACAACATCTCAACGCTACAGAAAGGTAATTACAAAATTTCTTAACTTTACATGGGTGAGCTTCCTAGCTACATTTATGAAGTTGGGAATAACCCTTTAAGGCCCAAACTAGGCTGCGTCCCTAAGGGGTTAAAGTGTGTTTCCTGGAAACAAGCAATATGTACCTTATGCTTATGGAGGTGGTGCAGGATCTGCGCTCTCTTCTCAGGCGTATTCAACCCCTTCACATTGAAGGAGGCTACAGTGAGGTCAGCCATGGGCGCATGCAGAACCGCATTCTGAAATGTTCCGGAGAGAACAGGAGAGGAAGGAGTCCAGGATCACCACAAGGAAGAGGACGAGAAGAGGGGGAAACAATCTAGGTAAAGAAAACACTGTGTGAGAGAAAAAACAAAAAAAAAGGCAGCAACACAGAGACTGCCAAAAAAGCTAAACACAAAAATGTGTGGGACCAGTAAGCGACAGCTGTGCTCTGGATTGGTCCAGTACCTATGGGGGGGAAAGTGACAACTATTCATGAGAGGGACCCGCTCTCCCAGCATATAATAACATAAATATAAATATACACAGCTATTATTAGAGATACATTGAGAATAGAGGGGAAGGCATATGGCATCAGTACTGAATACAATTTCTAAGGCAGAAAACAAACTAGGCATCTCACAGTAAACAAGAGCAAAAGAGGACTTCCAGGAACATAAAGAATCTCGTAAGGCAAACTAAGTCCCGGAGTAGACACACGAGGCTCCCATCAGCACAGGTCCTCATGCTGAAGGGGCAGTCTCATCTGTGCATGTTCCCAGCCGGGTCTTCTGGGACCTCTCGGAGGCCGTGTTTTTACTTTTTGACCAAGTGGGTGTTGTGGAGAGAAGTGTATAATGCTGACCAATCAGTGTCATAAACTTCTCTCCATTCATGTACTCACACACAGCGTGATCTTGCGAGATCACGCTTGCTGTCACTTACTCACACAGTAACGTTACTGAAGTGTCTTGAGAGTGAATAGACATCGCTTCCAGCCAGGATGCGATGTCTATTCACAATCCCGACACTTCGGTAACATTTGTGTGGGACTTAATGACACGCTGTAAATCATAGCACAGAGTGATCTCGATGTGCTGTGCTGTAAGTCCCACACAAACGTTACCGAAGTGCCGGGATTGTGAATGGCTTCCAGCCAGGACGCGATGTCTATTCACTCTCATAGCACTTCAGTAACGTTAATGTGCGAGTAAGTGACAGCATGCGTGATATCGCAAGATCACGCCTTGTGTGAGTACATGAATGGAGAGAAGTGTATGACGCTCATTGGTCAGCGTCATACACTTCTTTACAACGCCCACTTGGTCAAAAAGTAAAAACATGCCCAGTTGTCTATTAAGAAAGTCATTAGCATAAATCCCAAATAGGTCATAACTCCACATAAAAACCACTGCTGTGAAATACATTACAGCGCCTATCACATTATGTAAGAGATAGGGCACTTATAATGTGGTGACAGAGCCTCTTTAAATAAGACGCCGATTGTATCAGGTGGTAAAGGCTGGATCAATGATATATCGGGTCAGCAGCGCATGTGCCTGATACGAGATAACGTTCGAACCCTAGCTCCAGGTCGTCACACGCTAATGTGCATGCGCCGCTCCCCTGATGCGTCACCAGGGAGACGGTGCAGGCGTAAAGTGCACTACATGACAACTGAAGCAGACGTCCCGCGTACAGGATCACAACGCATGCGCAACCCCAGACATACATGAATAGCTTCTTTAGATGCATATATATGTAAGAACATATTTAAACGATGAATGTAAAAAATCTTTTTACCCTAACCCCACTTAGTTACCTCTCCACTGTGGATCTATTCATTACAGTGCAGTTAAAGTGCAGTACATATGTAAATATTACGTGATATATTAATCACCATAAATATATTCAGGAGATATTAATAATACAAAACAAGTGAGAAAAAATGAAATGTATTAAGTACATAATAGTGTAAATATCATGCATGATGACTGATATATCAATAGGTATTATCACACAATGCCCATTAGATTGTGAACATAATATAGTGTGAAAAGCAAGTATGAAGTGAATTTAGCATCAGTAAGAAAAAAAAGAGCAAATCCATATAAAAAGTTATGTGTAAATAGAAACGGAAAAACAAAAAAAAAAAGGGAAAATAAGGGGAGGGGGATTAATTGCGTGTGAAATTATTCACAACAGACACATGAAAACATTTGGCGAAACGCGCGTCGGGGCGCTATCACTGCAGGCTGCAGTGTGGGAACACAAACCTTGACTCTAATGGGTAAGCCTACCTCATAAACCAGCTACATTCATAGTGGTTCCTTTGTGGGCCAACGTGTATCTTTTATTTCTATTTAATCTCTTTCCCTTGGCTGGTTGTATCTCCTTAAGAGGGTCTTCTTTACACTTATTTCTCATCTGGGCAGCACAGGGTTTATAACCCTATGACCCCGGGCACTTGCCTTATACCTATTGTATGATGCACTTAATGTGCCTGTATATTGGACTGTTTCAGATATGCTCTTTACACCATTGAGATTTTACTGACATAACTATGTGCATTTGTCATGTACAACCATGCTAAGGCAGAACAGAATTGTAGGATACCCTTAACCCACTGATGCTATATCCCACATTGTTCCTTTTAGATCTCCTTGTATTTTAATGCAATTCTTATGTTGTATGTCCAATAAACTATTTATATTTTCTATTAATCTTGTGGCTCTTTGGCTTTTTGGTTCTAATTAAGTTTGTATAGGTACAATGCTGCATCAATATATAATACTGGCATCCTTTCGATCCAACATAGAAGGGATCAAAGGTCTTGAGTCCAAAATGGGGTCAAATGTCCGTTATTATAAACATATGGCGTCACACATTGTAGGAAGAATAAAATAATGCATAAAATTTAGAGATACAGAAACGAAGATTAGTACAAACACAGTTAAAAAGACTATTTAAAGATTTAAAAGAATGGCAACGGAACCACAAAAAGGATGCACAGCTCAATTTTTCATTAAGGCCAGTGGGAGCAATAGTCCCAAGCATTATGATCCATTTACATTCCATCTGGGCCAGCAATTTTTTCGCATTCCCTCCTCTCACACCACAGTGCACCATGTCGATCCCCCATACCTTGAATGTTTTTGGATTGTATCTGTGATGTAATTTAAAGTGTTTAGGGATCGTTCTAAGTAGAGTTAGGGTCTCAATCTCTTTTGCAGCAATGATATCCTGTACATGCTCCATAATTCTAATGCGTAGCTGCCTAGAAGTTAGACCTACATACACTTTCAGGCATCCACGAGTGGCATAATATATCACGGAGGTAGTACTACATGATATTTATTTTTACGAAGAGGTGAGCAGAAGCCTAGACGGGGCCGCTGTGGAAATAGTGTTTTTGAACTTTGCAAAGGCATTTGACACTGTCCCTCATAGACGTCTAATGGGTAAATTAAGGACTATAGGTTTAGAAAGTATAGTTTGTAATTAGATTGAGAATTGGCTCAAGGACTGTATCCAGAGAGTTGTGGTCAATGATTCCTACTCTGAATGGTCCCTGATTATAAGTGGTGTACCCCAGGGTTCAGTTCTCGGACCACTATTATTCAACTTATTTATTAATGATACAGAGGATGGGATTAATAGCACTATTTCTATTTTTGCAGATGACACCAAGCTATGTAGTAATGTTCAGTCTACGGAAGATTTTCGTAAATTGCAAGTGGATTTAACCCGTTAGTGACCGCCCCATAGTGTTTTTACGTCGGTCACTAACGGGCTTTATTCCGATGCAATAGACTTTTTACGTTACTGCATCGGAATAAGTAAACAGAGCAGGGAGCTGTCAAATCTCCCTGCTCTCAGCTGCCAGAGGTAGCTGAGGGCTGGGGGTGTCCCTGCTCGAACGTGTGAGATCGATATAAGTATCGATCTCACCCGTTTAACCCCTCAGATGCGGTGCTCAATAGCGTGCACCGCATCTGAGTGGTTTTGGAGAGAGGGAGGGAGCTCCCTCTCATCCCATCGGCACCCGGCGATAAAATCGTCGAGTGTCTTTGTCTCCGATGGCAGCCGGGGTCCTAATAAAGGCCCCCAGGTCTGCCTGTAGCGAATGCCTGCTACATCACGCCTCTGGCATGACCTAGCAGATGCCTGTCCGTTTTACACAGACAGGCATAATACACTGCAATACAGAAGTATTGCAGTGTATTATAAATGCGATCGGATAATCGCATAGTGAAGTCCCCTAGTGGGACTAGTAAAAAAGTTTCCAAAAAAGTTTAATAAAAAGTGAAAAAAAAAAGTGAAAAAAAAATGAAAAACCCACTTTTCCCCCTTAGGGTATGTTCACACGATGAGAGGCATTTACGTGTGAAAAGACAGACTGTTAACAGCTGCCTCGTTTCACACGTAAATGCTCCTCCTCGCATTTTGCGAGCCGTCTGAGACGCTCGTAAATCTTGAGCTGTGCTTCATTGAGTTCAATGAAGAACAGCTCAAATTACGTGGCAAAGAAGTGTCCTGCACTTCTTTGCTGAGGCAGTCCATTTACACGTCGTCGTTTGACAGCTGTCAAACGACGACGCGTAAATTACAGGTCGTCTGCACAATACGTCGGCAAACCCATTCAAATGAATGGGCAGATGTTTGCCGACGTATTGTAGCCCTATTTTCAGACGTAAAACGAGGCATAATACGCCTCGTTTACGTCTGAAAATAGGTCGTGTGAACCCAGCCTCACAAACTGCTTTATTATTAACAAACAAAATAAAGTAAAAAAGTTACACATATATTTTGTATCCCCGCGTCCGTAACAACCCCAACTATAAACTTATTACATCATTTAACCCGCACGGTGAACGTCGTAAAAAATAAAATAAAAAAACATGCAAAAATTGCTGTTTTCTTTGAATCCAGCCTTAAAATTTTTTGGATAAAAAGTGATCAAAAAGTCGCATCTACTCCAAAATGGTACCGATAAAAACTACAAGTAGACCCGCAAAAAAAAAGCCCACCTACAACAGCATCGGCAAAAAAAAATAATATTGAGTTATATATACAGTGGAGGAAATAAGTATTTGATCCCTTGCTGATTTTGTAAGTTTGCCCACTGTCAAAGACATGAACAGTCTAGAATTTTTAGGCTAGGTTAATTTTACCAGTGAGAGATAGTTTATATTAAAAAAAAAAAAGAAAATCACATTGTCAAAATTATATATATTTATTTGCATTGTGCACAGAGAAATAAGTATTTGATCCCCTACCAACCATTAAGGGTTCAGCCTCCTCCAGACCAATTACACGCTCCAAATCAACTTGGTGCCGCATTAAAGACAGCTGTCTTACATGGTCATCTGTATAAAAGACTCCTGTCCACAGACTCAATTAATCAGTCTGACTCTAACCTCTACAACATGGGCAAGACCAAAGAGCTTTCTAAGGATGTCAGGGACAAGATCATAGACCTGCACAAGGCTGGAATGGGCTTCAAAACCATAAGTAAGACGCTGGGTGAGAAGGAGACAACTGTTGGTGCAATAGTAAGAAAATGGAAGACATACAAAATGACTGTCAATTGACATCGATCTGGGGCTCCATGCAAAATCTCACCTCGTGGGGTATCCTTGATCCTGAGGAAGGTGAGAGCTCAGCCGAAAACTACAGGGGGGGAACTTGTTAATGATCTCAAGGCAGCTGGGACCACAGTCACCAAGAAAACCATTGGTAACACATTACGCCGTAATGGATTAAAATCCTGCAGTGCCCGCAAGGTCCCCCTGCTCAAGAAGGCACATGTACAGGCCCGTCTGAAGTTTGCAAATGAACATCTGGATGATTCTGAGAGTGATTGGGAGAAGGTGCTGTGGTCAGATGAGACTAAAATTGAGCTCTTTGGAATGAACTCAACTCGCCGTTTTTGGAGGAAGAGAAATGCTGCCTATGACCCAAAGAACACCATCCCCACTGTCAAGCATGGAGGTGGAAACATTATGTTTTGGGGGTGTTTCTCTGCTAAGGGCACAGGACTACTTCACCGCATCAATGGGAGAATGGATGGAGCCATGTACCGTCAAATCCTGAGTGACAACCTCCTTCCCTCCACCAGGACATTAAAAATGGCTCGTGGCTAGGTCTTCCAGCACGACAATTACCCGAAACATACAGCCAAGGCAACAAAGGAGTGGCTCAAAAAGAAGCACATTAAGGTCATGGAGTGGCCTAGCCAGTCTCCAGACCTTAATCCCATCGAAAACTTATGGAGGGAGCTGAAGATCCGAGTTGCCAAGCGACAGCCTCGAAATCTTAATGATTTACAGATGATCTGCAAAGATGAGTGGGCCAAAATTCCATCTAACATGTGTGCAGACCTCATCATCAACTACTAAAAATGTCTGACTGCTGTGCTTGCCAACAAGGGTTTTGCCACCAAGTATTAAGTCTTGTTTGCCAAAGGGATCAAATACTTATTTCTCTGTGCACAATGCAAATAAATATATATAATTTTGACAATGTGATATTTTGTTTTTTTTTATATATAATCTATCTCTCACTGGTAAAATTAACCTAGCCTAAAAATTCTAGACTGTTCATGTCTTTGACAGTGGGCAAACTTACAAAATCAGCAAGGGATCAAATACTTATTTCCTTCACTGTATAGCCTATAAATAAGGTCAATTAACACTTTTTTTTTTTTAGAAAAATGTAAAACATTCTTTAATTGATTACATACATTAAACATACAGATTAAAAAATGAATCATGCAATGCAAAACAAGGTGTCTATCAGGGCATGGAGCATATGTATATCAAAGAGTATGGTAATAATATATAACCACAAAAATAGATATAAAAAATGTCAGAATGCGTACAAAATTATAGGGAAAATCCCCATGCATGTAATAGAAAGAGCAGGGATAAAAGATCAAAAACATTGCAAGAAACACCAAATTGTCTGAATAATGTGGAAAACCCTGGTAAGTAAACTATTCGATCAAAGAGTAATGTCAATAGCCTGACAAATCTGAAATAAGGTACTAGAGATGTTGCTCCTGAACTGTAAGGACACCAGACCCGACGCGCGTTGCGGCGGGATGCTTTCGTCCGGGGGTCACTGCCCTACTAAATTTTCAGCACATCATCGTTATACCTCAACCAGCACTGCACATGATCGACGGCATGGGTGCCATTGCCATAAAAAACCTGCCTCTTCCATGAGCCAAAAAACAGGTTTGCATATGATGGCGCGCAAGCCGCCCCCATGGCAGTGTCTTTGTAGATAGAACACCTCCTTAAACACAAAAAAATCTAAATGTACTGCAACAAATCCAGTACAAGTTCACAAAGTAGGCTGTCCCAGTTGCTCATCCCCAGAAAGAGACGAACCACCTCAATACCGTCATTATGTCGAATGCCGGTGTAGAGAGATTCTACATCAGCCGTTACCAAAATCATATCAGGATTAAGAGAGATCCCATGAATTTGTGTTAGGACATCTGTTGTGTCCTTCACATAGGAAGGTAGGCATTGAACCAACGGTTTCAAGTAGTGGTCAATAAATTTACAGACTGGGTTACAATGTCCACCAATGCCTGACACAATAGGCCGTCCTGGGAGATCTAACAAATTTTCGTGGACCTTGAAGTGAAAGTATATGGTTGGAATCTTAGAATATTGAACCATCAAACCATCCAAAAATTTTTGGGCAATTATCCCTTTCTCATGGGCTGCATGTACAATCCTAGACGGCTCTGTTGAAAAAAGATTAAGAATGCAAGTCTTCTATTCGTTCATGATTGACGATGATTAATTTAAAACAAAATGGGAGGAATTATCTACTGATTGTTCCAGGGGCTTTATGCACCTCATTATTCAGTCTAACCAAGCTTCCTTGACTGAAATAGAAAATGAGATAGAGGAAGCACAGTGTAAGATCAAAAAAGACCTTCCCAGTGATGCACTTGATAAATTAAATGCTGATCTAGTCAAAGAATTCCAAAAATGGGAACAAGACATTTGCTCAATTAAATTAAAAAAATGCCAGAGGGATATGAGTGATCACCAGCAAGCTCAAGTATATAGATGGCGAAAATCTTAATCTCATTATCTGTCCCGTTCGAAGTCTGGTTCAGTATCTTCCTCAGCTTCAAATGATGAACACCTAAGTAAGTGAGTGAGAGGGGCAGGCGACATAGCCAATAATCAGGAATCCATCTACCCACGTAGAAATAGAGAAAGACAAGCGGCTAAATGTAAAACTACTCCTCCATATCAGCAAGGATAGAAATCTAAGAATAATCTGGAGGTAATGAATTTATCTTTGCATACCCTCTCTGATACACAGTGTGACGTTTTGAGTAAGGGGCTCACTTTTTCTCTAAGTAACTCCTTTCATTTTTTACAGCAATGAAAGACCTATACTTATTCTCCCGTAAACTGATTTTGAAAAAACTACACAGTAGGGGAGAAGCAGATATGGGATTAAACAGTGATTTGGAGAGAGAGGCATTGAAGGCTCTTGAAGACCTGTTACAAGAGCAAGTCTCTACTGAACAAGGTAGGTTTCCAGCATCGATTGCATCCAGATCAACGAAGTTCCCACCCCTGTCTGTATGCCCACAAGTGGAGATTTTCACTAAATTGGTGGTCAATTACTTTAAACAGATGTCAACAAATAGAGAACTGGACAATTTGACATCTGCCCAGCGTGCAGCCTTGAGAGAGTTACAGTCATACGATGACGTAATCTACACAGCTGCAGACAAGGGTGGGAATGTCGTGATCTGGCCGGTAGACAAATACGAGAGGGAAGCCTTTCGCCACTTAAAAGACAAACCTATAATAAACTGATATATAACCCAGTGAACTCATTTTCAAATGAGCTATCTAGGATTCTACATCCAAAATTTTTTTGTATGGTTTGATGATTCAACATCCTAAGATTCCAACCATATACTTTCTCCCCAAGGTCCACAAAAATTTGTTAGATCCCCCAGGCCTGCCTATTGTGTCAGGCATTGGTGGACTTTGTGATCCAGTCTGTAAATTTATTGACCACTACTTGAAACCGTTGGTTAAATGGCTACCTTCCCATGTGAAGGACACAACAGATGTCCTAAGATGAATTGATGGGATCTTTCTTGATCCTGATATGATTTTGACATGACGACGGTATTGAGGCAGTCCGTCTCTTTCTGGGGATGAGCAACTGAGACAGCCTAATTTGTGAACTTGTACTGGATTTGTTGCAGTACATTTTGACGCATAATTTTTTTGTGTTTAAGGAGGTGTTCTATCTACAAAATCAAGGCACTGCCATGGGGGCGGCGTGCGCGCCATCGTATGCAAACTTGTTTCTCGGCTCAAGGAAGAGGCAGGTTTTTCATGGCCATGGCGTCCACACCGTCCATCATGTGCGGTGCTGGTTGAGGTATATCGATGATGTACTGATAATTTGACAGGGCAGTGAGGCCCAGCTGGATTTTCTGGATATCGCCATTGAGGTGGATGAAGATAGACACTTACAAACAAATGTCTTTAGCAAAAAGATATCTGCGAGTTCCCTGTTACATGCAACATCGGCACACATCCAATCCACGATTAAGGCTGTCCCAGTTGGGCAATTCCTCAGAATGAGACGAATTTGCTCATCTGATACGAAATTCGAAAACCAATCTAGGAACGGAGGGGAAATACCTGGAAAGAGGATTTAGCCGCAGATGTATTAAGCGTGGATATAGATGCGCAAAGTTCACTGAACGAAAAATACTCTTACATCCAGCAGAAAATAAAAATATTACAACAGGGGAAAATACAATTAGGTTAATTTCTACATACAACAACCAGTGGCAGTCAATGAGGCACCATACTAAATAGGCATTGGCCTATATTACAAATGGAGCCTACTTTGGCACTAAATTTATCAAAAACTTCCTTAATAACCGCGAGAAGTAGAAATCTTAAGGAGATGCTGATTAACCCCTTAGCGCACCAGGATGCACCGGTACGTCCTGCATTGAAGTGCTTTAAGGCACAGGGACGTACCGGCGCGTCCTGGCTAAAAACTGTCACCCTGTCAAAGGACAAGGTGATAGAACTGTGCCGTCAACTGTTTATGACAGTTGACCGGCACAGTAAGACGGCAGGGGACCATTCACAGCGGTCTCCTGCCGGCGATCGCTGTGATTGGTCAGTCAAAGCAGACTGACCAATCACAGCTCCATGACGTAGTGTATGTGATGGCGCTGGCTCAGAAGCTGAGCCAGCGCTATCACCGCTGGGAATCAGCTGTCCGACGCCCCTCTGTAACGGCCAGGACCGGAGCTAGGCTCCGATCCGGCCGATTAACCCCTTCGATGCATCGATCAACGTGATCGATGCATCGAAGTGTCTTGTAGCCTGTCGGCAACCACGATGGTTGCCACGGGCGCAGGTGTCAGCTGTTTGTCACAGCTGACATCGTGCCCTAACGGCCAGGACCGGAGCAAGGCTCCGATCCGGCCGATTAACCCCTTAGATGCAGCTATCGCTGCATCTAAGTGATTAGATCGTACCCTATGGTTGCTAATGACAACCATCGGCACCCGCGGGTGTTCCGATGGTTGCTATGGCAACCATAGCCTAACAATCGCTTCCTAGTACGGAAGCCTATTAGGCCCCGCCGGGAGGCGAAGCCTAATAGGCTTGCTGTCAGTGAATAGCTGACAGCTCTAATACACTGCACTATGTAGGTAGTGCAGTGTATTAGAATAGCGATATGGGCTTCATGCCTTCAAGTTCCCTAGTGGGATAAAAAAAAAAGTTAAAACAAGTTAATAAAAATGTTGTCAAAAAGTTAAAAAAAATAAGTTTCATGTTAAAAAACACTATAACAGCCTTTTTTCCTATAATAAGTCTTTCATTATAGGAAAAACAAAAAAACATTAAAAAAAAGTACACATATGTGGTATCCCCGCGTCCGTAATGACCCAAACTATAAAAATATCACGCTATTTTACCCGTACGGTGAACACCGTAAAAAATTTGTTCGTTTGTTAGTCGCTACCCCTCGCAAAACAGAATAAAAAAGGGATCTAAAAGTTGCATGTACCCCAAAATTATACCATTAAAAAACGCAGCCCGTCCCGCAAAAAACAAGCTCTCCCACCGCTTTTTTGACGGAAAAATAAAAAAGTTATGGCTCTCAGAATATGGTGACACCAAAAATAAATTATTTGAAATAAAAGTGATTTTATCGTGCAGACGCTTCAAAGCATAAGAAAAACTATATACATCTGGTATCACCGTAATCGTATCGACCCGCAGAATAACGTAAAATTGTCATTCATAGCGCATGGCGAACGCCGTAAAAATATAAATAATAAAAATCATCAGAATTGCAGGTTTTTGGTCACCTTGCTTGCCAAAAAAATGAAATACAAAGTGATCAAAAAATCGCATGTACCCCAAAATGGTACCAATGAAATCTACAGATTGTCCCGCAACAAATAAGCCCTCACACGGCTCCGGTGGAGAAAAAATAAAGTCGTTTTGGCTCTCAGAATATGGCGATGCAAAATGTGCAAAGTGTCCAAAAGCGGATAAGATCGGGCGCCATTTGTCAGTGCGACACCGGCCACATATCTGTGGATAATTATTTATTTACCCCATTATTATACTCTCTTATTATACCCCTGATGTTCTCCGCACAGATTACATATGCCCCCCCCCACATCATAACTGAAATACCAGCATAACCCCAAACAAAACAACTAGCGAGCAAAATCCACTCTCCAAAAGCCAAATGGTGCGCCCTGCAGCGTGCCCAAGCAGCAGTGTACGTCCACATATATGGCATCGCCATACCCGGGAGAACCCGCTTAACAGTTTGAGGTATTTGTCTTCAGTGGCACGAACTGGGCACAAAATATTGTGCACTAAAACGGCACATACCTGTGGAAATTTGCAATTTTCACTTTGGACCATCCACTGAGCATTCATTTCTAATAGAAAAAAACCTGTGTGGTCAAAATGCCTTGACGGTGCAGTTTCCAAAATGGGGGTCACTACTTGTGGGTTTGTTTTACTATTTGACCTCAGAGCCCTGCCGTTGTGGGCTAATGCTGCGAAAATCACCAAAATAGGTCTCACATGCGCCTGTCACTCCTAAGCCCTGTCATATGTCCAGGCAAATGATAAATGCCTTGAGGGGTGTAGTTTACAAAATGGGGTCACTTCTCATGGTTTTACACTCTACTCTGGTACCTAAGAACGCTCTGCAAATGCGACATGGCGCCCATACACCAGTCCAGCAAAATCTGTGCTCTAAAAGCCACATGGCACTCCTTCCATTTTGAGCTCTGCCATGTGCCCAAACAGCATGGGGTATTGCCGTGCTCGGGAGAAATTGGGTAACAAATTATGTGTTGTTTTTTCTCCTATTACCCCTTGTGGGGAAAAAAAATTGGGTGCAAAACTACATATTTTTGGGAAAAAAAATAATTTTTCATTTTTACTGCCTCATTCTAATACAATCTATGAAACACCTGTGGGATCAAAATGCTCAGTACACCCCTAGATGATTACCCTGAGGGGTAAAGTTTCCAAAATGGAGTCACTTCTCAGGGGTTTCTACTGTACGGGTACCTCAGGGGCTCTGCAAATGCGACATGGCGCCCAAAAAACAATCAACCAAAATCTACCTGCCAAGTAGCACTCCTGCAATTCTGAGCCCTGCGGTGTATCGAAGCAGCAGTTTATAACCACATATGGGATATTGCCGTATTCGGGAGAAATTGCTTTAAAATTGTTGTGGCGCTTTTTCTCCTTTATTCCTTGTGAAAATGAAAACAATTCAACATTTTAGTGGAAAGAATGTAGATTTTTCATTTTCACTGCATAATCCCAATAATTCAGCAAAAAAAACAGTGGGGTCAAAATGCTCACTATACCGCTAGATAAATTCCACGAGGGGTATAGTTTCCCAAATGGGGTCACTTTTGCCGGGTTTGCACTATTTTGGCCCCTCAGTGGCTTTGCAAATGTGACATGGGGCCACAAACCATTCCAGCAAAACTTGAGCTCCAAAAGTCAATGGCGCTCCGTCCTTTCTAACTTCCGCCATGTGTCCAAACAGCAGTTTATTACCACATATGGGGTATTGCTGTGCTCAGAAGAGTTTGCTTTACAAATATTGGGGTGTTTTTTCTCCTTTATCTGTTGTAAAAATTAAAAAATCTGAGCTAAAACTACATTTTATTAGAAAAAATTTAGATTTTCAATTTCACGGCATAATTCCCATAACTTCAGCAAAAACCATGTAGGGTCAAAATGCACACTATACCCCTAGAAAAATTCCTTGAGGGGTGTAGTTTCCAAAATGGGGTCACTTTTGGGGAGTTTCCACTGCTATGGTCCCTCCAGGGCTTTGCAAACACGACATGGCACCGAAAACCAATGCAGCAAAATCTGCGCTCCAAAATCCAAATGGCCCTCGTTCCCTTCTGAGCCCTGCCGTGGGTCCAAACAGCAGTTTATTACCATGTATGGGGTATTACCGTAATCGGGAGACATTGCTTTACAAATGTTGGGGTGCTTTTTCTCCTTTATTCCTTGTAAAATCTAAAACATTGTATGTTTTTTCAGAAAAAAAGTAGATTTTCATTTTCACAGACCAGTTCCAATAAATTTAGCAAAAACCCTGTGGGCTAATAATGCTAACTATACCTCTTGAAAAATTCCTTGAGGGGTGTAGTTTCCAAAATGGGGTCACTTTTGGGGAGTTTCCACTGTTTTGGTCCCTCCAGGCCTTTGCAAACACGACATGGCACCGAAAACCATTCCAGCAAAATCTGCGCTCCAAAATCCAAATGGCCCTCGTTCCCTTCTGAGCCCTGCCATGGGTCCAAACAGCAGTTTATTACCACATATGGGGTATTGCTGTAATCGGGAGACATTGCTTTACAAATGTTGGGGTGCTTTTTCTCCTTTATTCCTTGTAAAATCTAAAACATCGTATGTTTTTTCAGAAAAAAAGTAGATTTTCATTTTCACAGACCAGTTCCAATAAATTTAGCAAAAAACCTGTGGGCTAAAAATGCTAACTATACCTCTTGAAAAATTCCTTGAGGGGTGTAGTTTCCAAAATGGGGTCACTTTTGGCGGGTTTCCACTGTTTTGGCACACAAGACCTCTTCAAACCTGACATGGTGCCTAAAATATATTCTAATAAAATAGAGGCCCCAAAATCCACCAGGTGCTCCTTTGCTTCTGAGGCCGGTATTTCAGTCCATTACCGCACTAGAGCCACATGTGGGATATTTCTAAAAATTGCAGAATCTGGGCAATAAATATTGAGTTGCATTTCTCTGGTAAAACCTTCTGTGTTACAGAAAAAACTGTATTACAAATTAATTTCGTAAAAAAAAAATTACATTTGTAAATTTCACCTCTACTTTGCTTTATTTCCTGTGAAACGCCTAAAGGGTTAAAATAATTTCTGAATGTGGTTTTGAATACTTTGAGGGGTGCAGTTTTTAAAATGGGGTGTTTTATAGGGGGTTTCTAATATATAAGGCCCTCAAAGCCACTTCAGAACTGAACTGGTCCCTGAAAAAATAGCCTTTTGAAATTTTCTTGAAAATGCGAGAAATTGCAGCTAAAGTTCTAAGCCTTGTGAGGTCATAGAAAAATAAAAGCACGTTCAAAAAACAATGCAAACATAAAGTAGACATATGGGGAATGTTAACTAGTAAATATTTTGTGTGGTATTACGATCTGTTTTACAAGCAGATACATTACAATTTAGAAAAATGCAGATTTTTGCAAATTTTCTCTCAATTTTGGTGTTTTTTACAAATAAATATTGAATTTAAACGACGAAATTTTTTCAGTATCATAAAGTGCAACATGTCACGAGAAAACAATCTCAGAATCGCTTGGATAGGCAAAAGCATTCTGGAGTTATTACCGCATAAAGTGACACATGTCAGATTTGCAAAAATAGGCTGTGTCCTTAAGGCCAAAACAGGCTCAGTCCTTAAGGGGTTAAAAGTCACTATGTGTCACGATCTGTGGGTATGTGGACCCACTAGGCCGCACTGCCGCAGCGGGGAGGCAGTGGTCAAACCACAGAGCACGCCAGCAATACAAAGTCCCGCACGAAGGTACCTGAATAGTCCAGACAGTGGCCGAGGCTTAGGCACGGATGGAGGTGGGTGCAGCAGGTTACGCAAGACGTGGCAGATGACAACAGGTGCAGCACGTTGCACCAGACGTGGCAGATCACACTGGACGAGGAAGATGGCACTGGATGTGGCAGATGACAGCAGGTGCATCACGTTGCGCCAGACGTGGCGGATCACACTGGACGCGGAAAATGACACAGGACGTGGATGATGACCCAGGACGTGACAAACGACAGAAAGTGCAGTAGACACGACTCCAACACTATTAGGCAGAGGAACAGGAACACAGCACAGGATACAGGAACAAGTAACAGGGCACGGGTAACAACTGGACGTACCATATGGGACACAGCGGACCGGAGCGGAAGTAAGCGCTGGTGTCTCCTAGGAAGGAGAAGCGAGCCAGCGCTCACTGATCCATGGCTGCGGGCATCGGGAGGTGAGTAAGCCCGACGGCCCGCGACCATGGACGCTATAGTATCCCCCCTCTTACGCCCTTCCTTTTGGGGCCAGAGCGAGAGAGGAATTTCTTATTGAGAGCAGGAGCACTGAGGTTCTCTTCCGGCTCCCAGGACCTCTCCTCGGGACCAAACCCTCTCCAGTCCACCAAATAGAAAGTCCTTCCTCCTACCCTTTTGCAGTCCAGGATCTCCCTCACCTCGAATACATCAGAAGAACTGCTGGGAGCAACTGTGTAACTGGAAGTCTTACTGTAGCGGTTCAGGACCACTGGTTTCAGGAGGCACACATGAAAGGAGTTGGGGATTCTGAGGGTAGGAGGCAGCCAAAGCTTATAAGAGACAGGGTTAATCTGTTGCAAAATCTTCTTTTTGTCTCCGCTTTTCGCTTCATGCGATCGACTGCCAGCAAAAATAGAGGATCGGGTCTGTTGCCAGATTTGCAGAAAGTCCCCAAATGCAGAGTCAGCAGCGGGTACCTGACATGTAGTCGACACAGGAAGAGGGACAATAGGATGTTGACTGTACATAATGTACAACGGTGTGGAAGTGGTGGACTCACTTATGTGGTTGTTATACGAGAACTCGGCCCATGGAAGAAGCTGTACCCAGTTATCATGCTGCAAGGAGATGAAGTGGCTGATAAAATTCTCCATGATCTGGTTGATCCTTGCCCATTGGACTGGAGGTAATAGGCTGAGGAAAAGTCCAATCTCACATCCAGGAGTCTACGGAGGGCTCTCCAGAATTTTGAGGTAAATTGAACTCCCCGATCGGACACAATGTGAAGGGGCAAGCCGTGCAAGCGGAAGATGTGCTGAGTGAAGAGACTCGCCAGTCAGGGAGCAGAAGGTAGGCCGGTCAGTGGGATAAAATGTGCCATCTTCGAGAACCGGTCCACCACCACCCAGACAGTGTTGCATCTTGCTGAGGGAGGAAGGTCCTTGACAAAGTCCATTGCAATGTGCTGCCAGGGGGCATTGGGTACAGGCAGAGGTTGAAGCAGGCCGGCAAGCTTGGAGTGAGTAACGTTGTTAGAAGCCCACACCGTGCAGGAAGAGATAAAGTCCACAACATCTATGGGTAGCGTGGGTCACCAGAAGTGATGAGCAATCACTTACGAACACCAGCGTGCCCATTTAGTCTAGAGCTCTGTCAACAGCGGAGAATTCTTCACCTGTCTGCCAACCAAAAAAAAGTCCTCCCCGGAGGGATGTCTCTAACCTGCAAAGGATTAGCAGTGACAATGCAGGACGGGTCTATGATACTCTGAAGGGACTCCACCGTGTCATCCGACTCAAATAACCAGGACAAGGCATCGGCCCTCACATTCTTGTCATTGGGACGGTAATGGAGCACAAATTGGAAACGGGTGATGAACAGCGACCACCTGGCTTGATGGGGATTTAGTCGTTGATCTGACTGAATATAAGTAAGGTTCTTGTGGTCGGTGTAGATCAGGATAGGGTGAGCTGTGCCCTCTAGAAGATGTCTCCATTCCTCCAGAGCCAATTTGATGGCCAGTAGCTCCTGATCCCCAATAGAGTAATTGCGCTCTGCAGAAGAAAAAAGTCTTCAGTAAAAACCACATGCAACTGCCTTTCCTTTGGAGAACCTCTGGAACAGAAGTGCACCTGCACCAACAGAATGAAAACTGCCGAGATACGTCAGGATGATGGAGGATCAAGGCTGAAGTTAAGGCTTTCTTGAGGCTAATAAATGCGGATTCTGCCTCTGGAGCCCACACCTTGGCGTTCATACCCTTTGCTGTATGGACCTCAGGCCTTGAGGACGTGGCCATTCCAGGACAGCTCTTACTTTTTCAGGATTAATCTTGAGACCTTGATCCGAGATGATATAGCCCAGGAAGAGCAGAGAATTATTTTCAAAGACGCACTTCTCCAGCTTGGCATATAAACGATTCTCCCTTAATCGCAATAGAACTTGACAGACGTGCCTCCAATGAGTCGTCGGTTCTGGGGAGAAAATCAAAATATCATCAAAATAAACTACAACACAGACATAGAGGAGATCTCAAAAGATATCATTGACAAATTCCTGGAAGACCGCGGGAGAGTTACACAGTCCGAATGGCATCACCAGGTATTCGTAGTGCCCATGTCGAGTGTTGAACACCGTCTGAAGCGGCGAAACATGTCGGGGGGGGGGGGCTAGCGCTCTTTTAATAATCTTAGTCGGTACAAGCTATAGCATCTTACTCAGTGTGACAAAGAGGTTCCCTAGCAGTCTGCAGCTGCTGACTGTGCCTGCCACACTATTCCTATGAGATTCTAATACACACCGGACCTCAAACGTTACGCTAACCGACTTGGAACCATTTTAACTCACCTCAATGTTGTACGTCTTTCTTCTCTCTGCTGTGCTTCATTTCTAAATTAAAATAATAAAAGTTACGTTTTAATGAATTCAACAATTTAATAGCAGCTGGGAAATTGGGATCATCAGTGCTTTTGCACACCAATTTGCTTTTGAACACCGTCTTCCACTCGTCCCCTTGACGGATTCGGATTAAATTATAAGCCCCACGGAAGTCTAGTTTCGAAAAAAATGTTGGCTCCTCGTATACGGTCAAACAGTTCGGATATAAGTGGCAACGGGTATTTGTTCTTGACCGTGATCTGGTTGAGACCACGGTAGTCAATGCAGGGTTGAAGGGATCTGTCTTTCTTTTTAACGAAGAAGAACCCAGCCCCGGCCTGGGAGGAAGACTTTTGTATAAAACCCCTCTCCAAATTCTCCTTGATATAGGCCGACATGGATAGAGACTCTGGCTGTAATGGCGGGGTAGGGAGACAGACAGGTGAGCCCTAATCTACCCGCCACTCAGTCCCTGCCTACTTGCAACGACCCGTCCTAGGCGACGGGGTACAACTGGGCGACGGTCCCTACGCTCAGTAAGTGCACGACAGAAAAACAGACAAGGGTACACAGAAGCTAGGGAAACGGGGCAGCTGCCCACGGAGACACCGTGAGGAATGAGAGTAATGAACGAGCCGAGTCAAACCAGGAGTGCACAAGGTACAAAACGCTGAGCAGGAGAGTGGTCAGTAAGCCAAGGTCAATAACAAGCAAAGGATCAGTAGTTCAAGCAGCAGCAGAGCTAGGAAACAAGCAGAGCAGAATCACAGGCAAAGGAGGAACAGGAAAGGCAGGTATAAATAGACAGTGGGCGGGAGCTAGCTCCATCTGGTCAGGCTGTGATAGGCTCTCCCACTCCTAAGCCTGCCATCCTGAGTGGTGGAAGATGGAGTCAGTCTCACAGACATAGGAGTAGGTGCAGACTGATTACCCACGGGCGTCGACACAGAAGCTGTGTCTGGCAGATCCTTTACACTGGCAAGGAGAGAAGATATACCCGTCCATGGGGGAGAGAGGCATTAGGAACCAGTTCAATGGGGCAGTCGTAATTCCGATGTGGAGGCAGCGTCTCAGCCTCCCTCTTGCTGAAGACATTCGTAAACGGAGCAAAATGGGGCCGCAGTCCCGCCAATGACTGAGGCAGAGGAGGCTGGACAGGATGGATCTGCAACAGACAACGACCGAGGCACTTGGGGCCCCATTGAAGAACCTCTTTAGAATTCCAGTCCAGGACTGGGGCATGCAGTCGAAGCCAAGGCAGGCCCAGCAGAACAGGATTGATGGCCTTGGGCAAAACAAGAAATTAAATTACTTCAGAATGAAGGGCTCCAACTTGGAGTTTCAACGGCTTGGTCTTAGATACGATCGGATCGGGCAGAGCCAGTCCATTCACTGAGGCAACAGCCAAAGGTGTTTCCAGGGGAACTGTGGGCAACTGGAGATGATCCACTAGCTCCTTTTGGATGAAGTTTGCAGCGGACCCGGAATCTAGATAGGAGGAAACCTGATGCGTCCTCTCGCCGGATACTAGGGTCACAGGAATAATCAACTTGGAGCAGAATGCTTTATTTGGTACCGTTCCACCTAGGGTTGTCTCTCCAACCAATCCTAGGCACTGGGGTCTCTGGCCTCTGGGGACACAAACGCACAATATGGCCTCCGGGGCCGCAATGCAGACAAAGTCCAGAAGTGCGTCTGTGTTGTCTCTCCTGGGTAGACAATTTGACTAGGTTCATCTGCGTAGGATCCTCTGGTGGGGCGACTGAGGAGGATAGTAAGGATTGCTGGAAAGTAGAATCCAGCCTAGGAAGTTCTCTCTCCCTGAGAACCTCTTGGGAACACTCCCGGATCCTCATGTCAACCCGGCTGGCACGTAGGATGAGATCATCCAGAGTAGATGGCAGATCGCAAGCGGCCAGCTCGTCTTTAATCCCAAAAGACAGTCCCTGCTAGAATGTGGCCACCAAAGCCTCGTTGTTCCAAGTTAATTCAGCAGCCAGGGTATGGAACTGGATGGCATATTCGCCCACGGAGTTGTCTCCCTGGTGTAGGGTCAGCAGTGATGCAGCAGCCAAAGAAACTCTCCCAGGTTCTTCAAAAATCAAGCAGAAACTCCGTAAGGAGCACTGCAAGTCACGGGTCTCTGGTCCCTGATGTTCCCACAGAGGATTAGCCCATGCTAGGGCTTTGCCAGTAAGGAGAGAGAGGATGAAGGCGATCCTGATGTCATCAGAAGAGAAGGCCCTGTAGTCTGAAGTGGATCTGGCACTGATTCAGAAATCTCCTGCAGGTCTTCGTGTCTCCGTCATAACGATGAGGTAGCAGCAAGAAGCACAGGGGATCGGCACTGGTACTGACAGGAAGTTTAGTAGGAGAAACAGCAGAAATGGGTGCGGTGACGTCTGTGGTTGGAGCAACCAGCCGATGAGCAATGGCGTTCACAGACAGGAGGAGTTGATCTTGCCGTGACTGGAGGTCTTGCATCTCGGCCAGAATGGCTTGTGTCGTCAAGGTCTCACGTTTACCAGCGGAGTCTATGGCCTTATTGTAATGTCACAGTCTGTGGGTATGTGGACCCACTAGGCAGCACCGCTGTAGCGGGGAGGCAGCTGGCCAAACCACAGAGCACCCCAGCAATACAAAGTCCCGCACAAGGGTACCTGAATAGTCCAGACAGTAGCCGTGGCTTAGGCACGGATGGAGGTGGGGGCAGCAGGTTATGCCAAACGTGGCAGATGACAGCAGGTGCAGCACGTTGCGCCAGACGTGGCCGATGACCCAGGATGTGACAAACAATAGCAGGTGCACTAGACACGACTCCAACACTAGTAGGCACAGGAACAGGAACACAACACAGGAACAGGTATCAGGGCACGGGTAACAAATGGAATGGGAAAACACTAGGGACCATTTGCAAGATAGACTTGGGATACACTAACAACGCTCAGGCAAGGATCAGAAGGGCAGGGCCCTTCTTATTCTTCAGGTAATCATGTGTAGTTGATGATGATGATTGTTCACATGTGTGCATACTGGTCCTTTAAGACCGGGCACGAGTGTGTGAGCGCACCCTACGGGACACAGCCGACCAGAACGGAAGTGAGCACTGGCGTCTCCTAGGAAGGAGATGTGAGCCAGAGCTCACTGATCCATGGCTGGGGTGTCGGGAGGTGAGTAAGTCTGATGGCCCGCGGCCATGGACGCTAGACTATGTACCTAAACAACAGAACCCCTTTCGGATCTAGGGCCCCTATTTGGGGTTGCTATCCATGTGGTGACTCTGTTTCAAGCACTAGCATCGTTCGCGCGACCTCTTTCACATCAATGAGTGATGGGCAGCAATTCAAAATTCAACATTATATTTCATGTCGTACTACCTCCGTGGTATATTATGTCACTTGTGAATGCTCTGAAGTATATGTAGGTCTAACTTCTAGGCAGCTACGCATTAGAATTAGGGAGCATGTACGGGATACCATTGCTGAAAAAGACATTGAGGCCCTAACTCTACTTAAAACTGTCCCTAAACACTTTAAATTGCATCACAGATGCAATCCAAAAACATTCAAGGTATGGGGGATCAACATGGTGCACTGTGGTGTGAGAGGAGGGGATGCGAAAAAATTGCTGGCCCAGATGGAATTTAAATGGATCATAATGCTTGGGACTATGGCTCCCACTAGCCTTAACGAAAAATTGAGCTGTTCGTCCTTTTTGTAGTTCCTTTGCCATTCTTTTGAATGTTTAAATAGTCTTTTTAACTGTGTTTGTACTAATCTTCGTTTCTCTATCTTTAGATTTTATGCATTATTTTATTCTTCCTACGATGTTTGACGTCGTATGTATATAATAATGGACATTTGACCCAGTTTTGGACTTAAGACCTTTAACCCCTTCTATATTGGATCGAAAGGATGCCAGTATTATATGTTGATGCAGCATTGTACCTATGTTTTCATGTGTCTGTTGTGAATAATTTCACACGCACTTAATCCCCCCTCCCCCTCTCCCTTATTTTCCTTTTTTTTTGTTTTATTTACACATAACTTTTTATATGGATTTGCTCTTTTTTTTCTTACTGATGCTAAATTCACTTCATACTTGCTTTTCACACTATATTATGTTTACAATCTAATGGGCATTGTGTGATAATGCCTATTGATATATCAGTTGTCATGTCTGTTAGTGCATGATATATACACTATTATGTGCTTAATATATTTCATTTTTTTCTCACTTGTTTTGTATTATTAATATCTCCTAAATATATTTATGGAGATTAATATATCACGTAATATTTACATATGTACTGTATTTTGATGGCACTGTAATGTATATATCCACAGTGGAGAGGTAACTAAGTGGGGTTAGGGTAAAAAGATTTTTTACATTCATTGTTTAAATATGTTCTTACCAATATATATGCATCTAAAGAAGCGATCCATTTATGTCTGGGGTTGCGCATGCATTGTGATGTTGCGGGACGTCTATTTCAGTTGTCATTTAGTGCGCTTTGCGCCTGCGCCATCTCCCTGGTGACGGGTCATGGGAGTGGCGCATTCGCATTAACGTTTGATGACCCGGAGCTAGGGTTCTCGCGTTATCTCGCATCATGCGTATGCGCTGTTGACCCGATATATCATTGGTCCAGCTTTTACCTCCTGATACAATCGGTGTCTTATTTAAGACCAGATACGAACATCCTTTTATTACCCCTTGAAAAAGCTAATCACGTGAAACACACATCGGGGTGCTTCCTGGGCACATTGATTACTTAAATATAATGGGTAAGATACTCTGACTTTTACATTCTATGGGACTTTAACAAGTGTGTGCACATAATTTTTAGAAGGACGGCATGGGGGTTTTTGTAGTCTCTGCCATTGTGCAGGATTTAGTAAAAATCTTGAGTTATATCTATTTCACATGTGGCCCCGTGGACTCTTTCTTGGAATAGATATTACTAACCCCCCCCCCCTTCCACTATGGATATATACAATTACTCTGTTCAGTTGCTTCATCTGTCATTAGGATTCTGAGGCATGCTCATGTGTCATTCTATTTAGATTATGACTGGTTCCTTCTTTTCCCATTTATGATTAGTCATACCCTTTGTATTAGATCAGTGACATCATCTAATTTTTGTATCTATATATGTTTGATAATTACGATTTATTGATGTCCTGGTACTTCATATGGCCCTTATACGTTTGATTGTGTTGGGTTCTCCTGTGAATTTTTTAACTACTGTGACTTAATGTATTTAATAAAATTTAGACTTTTTTGTACCATATATAATATATGACTCCCTTCTTTTTCTATGTATATTGTAACGTCCGCAGTCGCAGACTCCTATCATTCTGCAGACGTCCTCCTCCCCAGAGATGCCAGCAAATGCGGCCGTCCTGTCCCGCAGTGACCACTAGGGTGTGCGCTCAAGCTCATTCCCAGCCTTAATGAGCCAGAGCACACACAGGTTTTAGATTGGCTGATTGCTCCCATGATCACCCTGGACTATAAGGGCCCTGCCCCTTTCTTCATTGCCTGAGCTTTGTTTGTGTAACCCATGTTAGGCTTTGCAAATGGTCCCTTAGTGTCTTCCAGTTCCCAGTGTTCCCGAACCTGCTACCTGTATCCTGTATCCCGTGCTGCCTTGATCCTGTGCCTTATAGAGTTGGAGTCGTGTTGTACCACCAATCTGTCTGCTGCCAAGGTCCCATCTGAGCCTAGTCATCGCTACTGTCGGAACAACAAGAAGTACCCTTGCTTGAACTATAGACTTTACTTGGTATTCTGTATTGGCCAGCTGCTATACCGCTACGGCGGTATGGCCCAGTGGGTCCACATACCCACAGATCGTGACATATACGATATTTGGAGTTTCTATAAAAGTTACTACGGAGGCGTTATACCTTACTCAGAGATCGCCTAGCCACTCATTCTGTCCTGAGAGACATATGTTTACTGTATTTTCTTTTGTAGTGCTTTGTGACTTGACTGGCCAAATACTCCTGGGAGTTTTGATCACTGTTTTAAGTCTTCTCCAGAGAAGAAGAGAGACATAGAAATACCTTTTTAAACCCTTTTCAGACTGATCAGTTTTTTCATCTTCTGAAATTTCCTTTGGTTGTGACATAGTGTTCTTGCTGAAACATTATTGTGACTACTTCACTCTCAGTTAGGTTCAGTATATAGTAATGTCTAGATTCAGTATGGGTAGCTGCAGTAAAGCTTGCGTTTGTTCAATTTTCTAAATCGAAAAATCACTTAAAAATTCTGTCATTTGGTGGAACTTACTTTCCCACATGGGTGAAGGTGAAATGGGTGCTGCTTAACGTTATTCCTAAAATATTATGTGATTACTCTGTTCCTTTGTCTAATATTTAATGTCCGAGAAAGATCAGAAACCATTCATGCTGGTAAATATGCAATAATAGTGGATACCTGGTAGAGAAAATTTCTAATTTTTCGTACTTTTTCGCACAGCGCTGTAGTACAACACTAGATATTTTTGGACATCCTCAAGGAGATAGTGTTAGTGAAAGGTATATTACTTGCAAAGGTTTTTGACCCTAAAAAGCGGGGCCACCATAGTAAAGGCAGATTAAGGCTGGATTCACACGACCATGTTACGTCCATAATGGACGGAACGTATTTCGGCCGCTAATCCCGGACCGAACACAGTGCAGGGAGCCGGGCTCCTAGCATCATAGTTATGTACGATGCTAGGAGTCCCTGCCTTGCTGCAGGACAACTGTCCCGTACTGTAATCATGTTTTCATTAACTATGATGCTAGGAGCCCGGCTCCCTGCACTGTGATCGGTCCGGGATTAGCGGGCGAAATCCGTTCCGTCCATTACGGACGTAACATGGTCGTGTGAGTTCACACTGAGTTTTTTGCAGGCAGAAAATTCTGCCTCAAAATTCAGTTTGGAATTTTGAGGCAGATTTTCATCTGCCTGCACGCCGTTTGCCGAGTTTTCCGCTCGCGCCCATTGAGTGCCACGGGCAAAAACGCCGCCCGTGTCAATGGGAGGTCAGAGGCGTAAACGCCCGAAGATAGGGCATGTCGCTTCTTTTTACCGCAAGCGTTTTTCCACGTTAAAAAAACTCTGTGTGAACAGGGCCTAACATGGAAAAATACGGACTAAAGAGTATGTATCTAGGCCAAATACAACATACATTGTTACATAGTATCAACCAAATTCTAACATTGTTGTTTTCTATGGAAAGTACATAAATCTGTGCTGTACAAAAAATAAAGCATTTGCAGAAATAATATTATTAGGCTCCGCAGGGAATAATGAATCAAATATCAAGCGTAAAACAAAAAATACCTAAAAATACAATACTTTGAATATTTTCCTTTGTTTAGTTGGGTGTAATATTTCTCATCCAGTTGCTCAAGCCAGGGGAAAGATTTATTACTTACATGCATGTATAATGCAGCATGACCATTTCATTCTGTTCTGGAGGTTTTCTAATATTATTTAGCTTCAGATTTGAATTCTGTATAAAGTGATCCTTTTTATTCACTGAATAACATCTTAGTTTCTAGCTTGTAAGTTATTTTTTTTTTTTGTAAAGACACTCCACAGAATAAAAGGCAATGCCTTAACTTTGGTGTCATCATTATTTTTCATAATCTTAAAAATAACAACCTTTATTTATATAGCACCAACATATTTTACATATTTAGAGCAAACAGATTACATGACAAAACTAAAGTGAAAGCAAATGAACCAGGAGGAAGCATATAGTTGGGTCATCATTAGAATAAAGATGGTACTAAAAACCAAACTGGGACTGTGCAAATAGTAAACAAGACTGGACCCAAGGGAGTAACCCCAAAAGAGAGAAGGTGGTAAGCAGCAAAAGACACACTGGAAGTGTCATCAGAGAGAGTGGATGGAAACCAGTATAGAAGTGTCATTTAGGCCAAAGGATTGGAGCGTGTGTAGTGCGGGGTGCCTGGCTCAAATGCAGGAAGGTATTGTTTATTACACTCCTCAGCATTGGAATTGCAACACCAAGAAGCAATTGTTTTGGAATTGTGGAAATCACTGGTTCGATAGATATGTTATTGATATGCAAATTATAAAAAAAATGTTAACAAAATATTCCAAAAACCTTGATTTATTCAATGTCGAGTATGAGCGCCATGCGCAGAAAAACATGCACTTACAGACCTTGGCATGCTATCGATGAGGTTATTAATGGTTGTCTGAGAAATGTTATGCCACGCTGAATGCACTTGGGCACGCAAACCATCAAGATTGGCTGCTGGCAGCTCCTTTTGCAATTGCCGACTAATGAGGTCTCAGATGTGCTCAATGGGAGACAAGTCTGGAGACGCTGCAGGCCATGGTTGCACGTTTAGGCCACACAGGCTGCTCAAAATTAGCACAAGCAACATGCGGCCTAACATTGTCCTGTTGAAAAACGGCGTCTGGGATAATTTGGAGAAATGGCCGTACCACTGGTTTCATGACCAAATCAATGTAACGCACAATTGTTAGTGTACCTGAAATGAAAACTAGAGGGGTCCGACTGCCGTACATTATGCCACCCCACACCATAATCCCGAGAGTAGGACCGGTGTGACGTTCCCTCTTCATGGCGTTGCCCTCGTGGTCTTCAGACCAATCTCCGACTATCATTGCGTCCGAGACAAAAGCGGGACTCATCGCTGAAGTGGATAGAACTCAATTGCATTGTCGTCTGGCTGTGCACCATTATAGCCTTTAAGAGTGGTGGCGTGTGGTCAATGGAACACCTGTAGCTGGACGTCTGGCTCATAGCCCAATGTCGTGCAAACGCCTTCTGATTGTTTGTGTCGACACTGGTTGCCTCCCAGGCTTGAGATGTGATGTCCAATTTCACATGTAGTACAGAATGGATCACCATTCTTCCAATCAGACGATCCATCCGTGCAGACGTTCGCCTCTACGCACCTCGTGCTGTCATTCCCGTTCATTGTTATTATCCCAACCTCCAGGACGTGCAACGTTGAATAGTGTTGACATCTCGGCCTAGGTGCGTATCGATCTGCCGGAGTCCAAGGTCTCTCAGTTCAAGGAATCTGTCACTCTCAGTTTGCGACAAGTGGCGATAACTGGCAAATCGATGTACAGGGGGCATCGCACGTGGACCCACTGGGCCATATCGCCTTGATGGTATGGCAGCTGGCCAACAGGACACAGGTCACAGTCTATAGTTCGTATAGTGTACCTGTGGCAGCTCGGACAGTAGCAAGACAGGCTCGGCTGGGACTAGGCACCAGGATTACGTCAGGCGTGGTGTAACAGGACAGGCATGGTATACCGCACAGCACGACTTCAGCTCAGCACGGCACTTGACCAGGATAGCATGGGACACGGTACAGGAACGGGGAACACTGGGAACTGGAAAACACTAGGAGACCATTTGCTTAGACACACTTTGGGTACGACAACAACTCTCAGGCATTGCAGGAAGGGGCTGGACCCTTCTTATAGTCCAGGGTGCTCATGGGCTAATTAGTTCTGCGGGACCCGGCCGGGAGAAGCGGAATTGAGCGCTGGCGTCTCCTGAGGAGGAGATGGGGACCAGCGCTCTCAGTTCCATGGCTGCGGGCGTCAGGAGGTGAGTGAACCTGACGGCCCGCGGCCATGGGCATGACACACAATCATCCCGCACTACTTCATACAATTTTTGAGGTTTCATGTGGCTAAAACAACTGTGCTTTCAATCTGGCTTTTATGCCCCTCCCACACGCCACAGATTGGAGCTAGGTGATTGAAAATTTGATCATTTACAGATCTTAGCGACACCTGCTACGTACTCAATTTGCATAACCTTAAGGCTTGCCCTTCTTGGTGTTGCAATTTCAATGTTGAGGAGTGTATATTAGAGGTTGTTAGAAACTTTGGAATAACTGCATGCAAAGGTTGGCACCAACAACACCTTCAAGTACAGAGCGTGGGAAGGGCTACATTATCCAAAGCCCATTATAGTTTTTTGGTCATAGTTCTCTGTGGCCAGGTAAAGAGAGAAAATTCAGGTGTTTGGAAGATGTTCCAAATAAACGGTATATCGATTTTTGTGCATATAGGAGACAAAGGAGAGGGGGAAATAAGTTAATGATGCTGGGAACATTGCAGGACATGATAGTAAAACATCAGATTAAGTGAGATGCTAACTTCATGTGTAGTTAGTATATTGGGAAAGTCCTATGGTGGAGGTAATGAAGAGGAGTTTAAAAGCTGAAGGGGATGTTGAATTATTATAGAATACCATGTTGAGAGTTACCCTTAAGAGAGGTTTTCCAACAACCAACCCTTTCCAACTGTCGATGAGACAGGACACAAAAGTAAGTTGCTGAGGACAAGGGTCTCTAAATTCCCATTCTTGGCCAGAGATCAGGGTAAGTATGGGTGCCATCTTTATTCATAGAGATGAATGGGAGCATCAGAAACTGTGTGTGCTCACTCCGCTCTTTCCGTCTCTTCCTGTGTCCATATAGGTGCTTTCCATAAAAGAAATCCAAAATTTATGGAGAGTAAAAATGGTAATTGTTATGGTTATTGTGTTCAACGTGTAATAAGGGAAAGGAAGCCAATAACTAATGCTGTAATAACTATGGTTATGGAGTCCTGTATTTTCATTAATCTGGGTATGGTAAGCAATAGACTCGGAAAGATAAATTTTTGGAGGGGCATAGAAAGCTTTCAAGACTTTCCCTCTATTATAAGTAATTTATCAGGCAGCCTTAGAGGAACCCTACGTCAGGAGGTTAAGGTAAACATGTCACAGCACCATGTTGTTGTGTTGGCTTGGAAAGATTATCTTGTTTGATAGTCGATATTCCCTTATCTTATCCCTACTATCCTAGTTATTTTTGATTCCCCTTCTCATCTCTACAATTATCTATTTATGACTTTTGGCACAAACTAGCTCTTTAATGTTATTATACAGCCAGAGAAGAAAGATCTTCCTCCAGAGAAAAGTTACCAGAGTGTGGGGAATTTTGGGAAAACATCTAAGACTCACAGATAATCTCTAAGAATGGACTCGGTTGTGCATTCCTCAACCAGATGAATATGGGCGAGAGTATAAGCATTCCTGTACATGTGCCCAACTGTGAGTCACCCACATGCAAACATTTCCCTGCTCTTTTCTTTCTCATCCATCATTGCCTCCATGTCAGTCTTGTGCCTTGGTTTTGGAAATGTCAGTCCATTGGTGTATGATAACCCAAATGACTGCCCAAATGCAATAGTATGTTATAGGAGTTCTCTAGGATGTATCTTATTGTATTTAGCCCCTCTTATTCTTGAAGAATAAGAGGGCTTTTCAACTAATTAGTTTAAAAAAATATGCCTTTCCTTTCTACAGCACCAATTAAACTCAGTCTGTGCAATGTACAGGGCACCCAGGGCATCAATTGCTCAGGCATTAAAACATTCCTGTCCCTCAAAATGTTTGTTACCCCAAGTAATAATAGCCACCAATTTTTGGCTTTAGCACCTTCATTAATAAAATTCTGTACCCGGATGACAACACTCATGTACAGATGCTAGCCCACATTTACTAATGCTGTCTAATAAACTTGTAAACTTAGATCAGGTAGGCAGAAAATGTGCCAAATTTATCACAGTGGTGCAGGCTGCATGATAATTTTGGCACATTTTGCTCTTCTTTATACTACTGATTTAGCTGCTTTTGTGACAGTTTTTTTGTGCATTTTTTGGCGCACATTAAAGTCACACCCCTTTCTGACAAGCCACATTCCTTTCTCGTTAAACTACGCCTCTTTTTCAAAGGTGTCTACTGAGGTGCAAATATATATTATTTCTTCTTTTCTTGTTTTTTATTATTTTTCTTAAATAGGACCTACAAAATGAAACAATATCAGCTCTAATTTGAAATAATAACAAAACCATATGTGTCCCACAAAAAAAAAACATTTGCGCTTGCAGCATTACAAAAGGTGACATTTTACTCTGGGCATCAAAAGACCCCCAGTCATTAAAGGATTAAAATAATAGCAAGTGGTCAGAACTCTGTAAGCACCTAAGCTGCCCCTAGTGGTGGCTTCATACAGTCAAAATTTTATAATTTTCAGATCTGTATCACAAAAATAGAGATTCGACCACTAAAAAGATATTTGATGAAATCAATAAAACAGTTAGACCTAAAAATGACAATGATAGTGTAAAAAAGTCGAAATTCCCTTTGATACTAAGGCTGTGTTCACATCAGCGTTGCCCTACCGTTGAGGGGTTCCATCGGAGGTTTCCGTCAGGTTAACCCCTCAACGGAAAGGCAAACTGAAACCTTGGCTTCCGTTTCCCACAGTCAACTGCGCTATTGATTCCATTAAAACAACGGAACCCTGTCACAACGGTGACAAACGGAAACCTTTAGCAACGTTTCCGTCACCATTGAGATCAATGGTGAGGGAAATGGAAGCTAAGGTTTCAGTTTGCCTTTCCGTTGAGGGGTTAACGCGATGGAAACCTATGAATGAAACCCCCAACGGAAGAGCAACGCTGATGTGAACAGGCCCTTATACTGTACACTGTGCGCATTACAATTATTTATTATAGATGCCATAAACACCGATGTTTCCTCAAAAAACATAATAATTCAGTATATGAAAAAACATCTATGAGTTTAATATTCAGTTATAAAAAATATGGTCAAAAACAACATACACTTATATACAATAGTTTAATCATTCAAATGAAAGCAGCTTTATTCGCATCTGCATGTAGATTCATTTAAACTGTCAAATAAATGAAGCTGATAAACAAATCCAAAAGTTTCCATACCAGATTTTTCTTTAGCTAAAATAACACGATATACTGTTTGGTGTTTGTAAACATTTTTAGCTGAAAGTAGGACATTTTACTCACTGTAACTCCTTACTTATTAGCTGCGTTGGAAATAGGGGCTCACTAATTAAAAACAGAGATTTGGGGACCACCCAACTTGGATATTGCAACCCCCTCTGGGGAGGTCACAACCCCAGCTTTAAGAACCAGCGGGCGATGACATACGATCCTGGAATATTTTTTCCATAATCTCACTGCATGTTCATCTAGGATCGGTGAGGCTGCATGTGCTGTGATCACTGCAAGCAACATATGCTTTTCAGGAAGCCAAGAACCTTTCACAAATCATTTGACGGATGAAAAAAAATAAAACTCTATGCAACATTACAGAACAATTCTTGCCTTTCTGTCAAGTAATTTGAACGTATTGTAAGTCAACTACTTTTTCCCCCTTAAAAAAATATTAACTTTATTTACATGTAATCCAAGGCAGTTCTGTGAATACTTGCAAAGTAATAAGTAATGTCCGAAATATCTTTACAAACAATGCTGGATATATACAGAATCCTAAGAGAGAAGAGTGTAAAAAAATCTCAATGTAAAATTGTAAAAAAACAAGCATCATCTCTATGTATGGTATACCAGGAAGAAATCATTAACTCTCTCAAAGCTTATAGACAAGGATACACAGGAAGGAGAAAACGGCTTGCGAGTGCATAGGCCATGGCCATTTAGAATGAAGGAATTTTAAGAACTCTCACTGTATATTTTGACTAGAAACTAATGCCCAGTTGACAAGCTCTACCAGTTTTGGATCCCCTTTTTGTCTTCCTCCCCCACCCCTACACCACATCTTTGGCAGGAAACTATGCAGTCCTACAAGCCAAACCTAGCTTGCTCTCAGCGCTCAAATGATTAATGAACCTACAGGACAAGGCTTTTTAAAGAAATGTTTTTCTACCGATCAAGCACTACCAAGGCAAAAAAACATTATTATAGGGAGTGGAGACAGACCCTAGGTAGTCCAGCTTTCTAAACAAGTGTCTAATGTAATGTTTTGGATATATGTAAGAAGGAGTGCATATACAGATGTTTGTATATGTGTGTGTATAGAAGTGTGTGTGTATACAATCAATTGCATACACACACACACACACACACACACATACACTTATATTACACACATAAAAATAAATAAATGTCAACGTTTGCTCAGAAATATGTTTGCATCTGCAGTGCTGCTAAATTCCATTCAATTTTCGTGGCTTTCATTAACTCATGTGTTCCATAAGCATCTTCTAACAGGAAACATACTTTGAAAAAAGTTAAATGTTCACATAGGAAAGATTATGATGCACACTTTAGGTGTCTTCCATCAATAGACCAGAATTATGCCTTAGTGGATTAGCGTTTTACCGGAAAATTAGCTTTAGGTCTCATGCCCACTTCAGTTATTTTTTTCAGGGTGCTATGTTTTTTTTTAACGGATAGCACCCTGACACATTCATTTCAATGGGGCGATGCACACTACCGTTGTTTTAACGGAACCGTGTGGCCGTTCCAACAAAAATAGGACAGGTCCTACTCCTGTCCATTTTTGACGGAACAGTCTCGGCCTTTTCATTCATTTGATCCGTTGAAACAACGGACTGCACATGAAGGCCATCTGTGTGCGGTCCGTGTTTCACGCATCCGTCATTAGCGGCCGTACGACGTCCAACGGAAGTGTGCATGAGGCCTTAAGCCTCACAAAATTAACCTGTTAGCTACTGATTTTGTTTTGCAAAGCATTTGTATTGCTCTTTAAGTTAAAGTTAAACATGTTTAAACTCATCCAAATTTTTGGAGTTAAAAATGAAATGATGCTCATAGTTGGACGTACATGGCTTTGCATAGAGCCGTAATATGGCAGCTATATACTTCTATAGGACCCTACTGTAGCTTCATATTCCTTGGATTTCATACTGAGGCATATAAATATTTTTTTCTGTTGGAATCCGTGGCATGCTCAATCACATGTTGTATTACAGAGCTATATCTCTGAGATATGGAGCACCATATGGTTGCACATGGAGCCGCTTAAATACACTATATGGAACACCTACATATTACACCTACAGGAGTTTTTATGATATTCCATTCTAAATCCATCGCATTAATATGGAGTTGGTCCCCCATTTGCAGCTAAAATAGCTTACACTCTTCTGGGAAGGCTTTCTACGAGATTTTGGAGTTAGTATGTAGGAATTTTTGCCCGTTCATCCGATAGAGCATTTCTGAGGTCAGACACTAATGATGAACGAGCCC
This sequence comes from Rhinoderma darwinii, assembly GCF_050947455.1. Classification (NCBI taxonomy): domain Eukaryota; kingdom Metazoa; phylum Chordata; class Amphibia; order Anura; family Rhinodermatidae; genus Rhinoderma; species Rhinoderma darwinii. The sequence continues at coordinate 455,902,383 of NC_134687.1, forward strand.
GGCTCGCAATCTCTGTTCTAGCTTATTACAAAGGTGTGCAATAGGGTTGAGGTCAGAGCTCTGTGCAGGCCAGTCAAGTTCTTCCACACCAAACTTACCCAACCATGCCTTTATGGACCTTGCTTTGTGCACTGGGGCACATTCATGCTGGAACAGGAAAGGGTCTCCCCAAAATGTTCCCACAAAGTTGTAAGCAAACAATTGTTCAAATGTATTTATATGCTATAGCATTAAGATCTCCATTGACTGGAACTAAGGGACCTAGGCCAACCCCTGATAAACAATAGCATTATCCCTCTCTTCCGCTAAACTTTACAGTTGGCACAATGCAGTCAGGCAGGTAACATTCTCCTGGCATTCGCCAAACCCAGACTCATACATCAGAATGCCAGATAAAGAAGGGTGAATCGTCACTCCACGGATCACGTTTTCGAGGTGTTGGGTCAACAACTGGCTCAGTGATAGAAAAAAGAGGGTGGTTATTGATGGTACATCCTCAGAGTGGGTCACAGTTACCAGTGGGGTTCCACATGGGTCAGTATTGGGTCCCCTTCATTTTAATATGTTTATTAAGCCTTTCATGGCTAAGGATCATTGATGCCCCTGTGTCCAGGTCAAATTTTCCATTTTTGATATGCACTTCTTTAACCCGTTAGTGACGGCCCCAAAGTGTTTTTACTTCGGTCACTAATGGGCTTTATTCCGATGCAATAGACTTTTTACGTCACTGCATCAGAATAAATAAACAGAGCAGGAAGCTGTCAAATCACCCTGCTCTCAGCTGCCAGAGGTAGCTGAGGGCTGGGGGCATCCCTGCTCGAACGTGTGAGATCGATATTAGTATCGATCTCACCCGTTTAACCCCTCGGATGCGGCACTCAATAGCGTGCGCCGCATCTGAGTTGTTTTGGAGAGAGGGAGGGAGCTCCCTCTCATCCCACTGACACCCGGTGATAAGATCATCGAGTGTCTGTGTCTCCGATGGCAGCCGGGAGCCTAATAAAGGCCCCCAGGTCTGCCTGTAGTGAATGCCTGCTAGATCATGCCTCTGACATGACAGGCATAAAACACTGCAATACAGAAGTATTGCAGTGTATTATAAATGCGATCGGATAATCGCATAGTGAAGTCCCCTAGTGGAACTAGTAAAGAAGTAAAAAAAAAAAAAATTTATAAAAAGTGAAAAAAAAAAAAGTGAAAGAAAAAAATTAAAACCCACTTTTCCCCCTTACAAACTGCTTTATTATTAACAAACAAAAGAAAGTAAAAAAGTTACACATATTTAGTATCGCCGCGCCTGTAACGACCCCATCTATAAACTTATTACATCATTTAACCCACACGGTGAACGTCGTAAAAAATAAAATAAAAAACCCTGCAAAAATTGCAGTTTTCTTTGAATCCAGTCTTAAAAATATGTGATAAAAGTGATTAAAAAGTCGCATCTACTCCAAAATGGTACCGATAAAAAGCTACAAGTCGTCCCGCAAAAAGAAAGCCCTCCAACAACTGCATCGGCGAAAAAAACAAAACGTTATGGCTCTTCAAATATGGAGACACAAAAACAAATAATTTTGAAAAAAAAAAGTGTTTTTACTGTGTAAAAGTAGTAAAACATACAAAAACTATACAAATTTGGTATAGTTGCAGTCGCAACAACCCACTGAATAAAGTTATTGTGTTATTTATACCACACGGTAAACGGCGTAAATTTAGGACGCAAAAAAGTGTGGCAAAATTGCTGTTTTTTTTCTATCCCCCCCCAAAAAAAAGTTAATAAAAGTTAATCAATAAATTCTATGTACCCCAAAATGGTGATATCAAAAATTACAACTTGTCCCGCAAAAAACAAGACCTTATACAGCTATGTCGACGCAAAAATATAAAAGTTATAGCTCTTTGAATGAGACGATGGAAAAACTTAAAAAATGACTTGGTCATTAAGGTCTAAAATAGGCTGGTCATTAAGGGGTTAAACGATAATATCTGTGGAACCGCTTTGGATATCATGACTATTTTTACTTTTTCCAAGACTTATGAGGCTTTCGTTTTTTAGATTAGTTTAATTTAGTGTTTCTTATTTTTATTATGAGCAGACAAATCACAAAAAAAAACCAAAAAAAACTTTTTTGTAATTGTTTCTATCTATCTATCTATCTATCTATCTAGACAAACGAATGGATCCAGCAGCACCGGCAAACAGTGGGTGCAATTCCTCAGGAACAGACCACGTTCCAAATGACGTAGTATTCAAAAAATTGGCAGCACTCCGCAGTAAATGTGAAAAAATTGGTACTTCTATTGTCCCCTGTGCAACGTTTCAGCTCTGTCCTCTAGAGCCTTTCTCAAGCTTGAGAAAGGCTCTAGAGGACAGAGCTGAAATGTTGCACAGGGGGCAATAAAAGTACCCATTTTTTCACATTTACTGCGGAGAGCTGCCTATTTTTTGAATACTATCTATCTATCTATCTATCTATCTATCTATCTATCTATCTATCTATCTATCTATCTACACATACACTGTAGAGCTCTGTAACAATTAGTCCTCTTCTCTCTCCTTCACCCTGGATCACTGTGAGGGGAGAGTGAAGAGGGCTATATACACACAACCGTGTGAAAAAATTGTCAGTCAACAACGAATCAACTGTCAGTGTTTCATGGCTGTTTTGCATCAATGTGTCTCAAAATTTGAATCCATTTCCCGGCCATCTGACCGCTTTTAACCGCCATTTGCCATCCGTTTTTCATGGATGTTAAAAAAATTGATGAATTTTATATTCTAGGGTTTTTTTGTCCCAACCGCCTGAAAACACCACAGTGCCCATGTAGATAGTGACGCAACACCACTCTAGATAGTGCCACATTGGCCACATAGATAGCGCCAGTGCCCACATAGATAGTGCCCACTGTAAATAGTGCCACAGTTCTCCCTGTAGATAATGGCCACATAGAGCAACACACAGTGCGCGCCACAGTGTCCCCTGTAGATAGTGGCAATATAATTCCACAGTACCCATGTAGATAGTGCCACATCCCCTGTATAAAGAACCCCCTGTAGTTAGCACCACACCCCCTGTAAATAGCACCACCCTCCTGTAGATAGCAACATCCCCCTGTATAGAGCAATATCCCTGCTGCAGATAGCGCCCCCCCCCCCCGTAAATTGCACCCTCTTCCTGTAAATATAACCACTGTAGCTCCCTGTAGGAGCGGAATCCCTCTGGCCGAAGATATGGACAGTGACGTCAGGGGTTAACTCTAAAAGCGGAATCCCATGACACTCTGGCCGGGGATTCCGCTACTGGAGTAGCCCCTGACGTCACTGTCCATATATGTCAGAGCGATCTGAAACTGGGGATTCTGCTCCTAGAGAGAGCCGCTGACGTCACTGTCCATAAATGGATAGTGACACCAGGGGCTTCTCCACTGGCGGAATACCCGACACAGAGCGATCTGACACTGGGGATTCTGCTCCTAGAGAGAGCCACTGACGTCATTGTCCATATATGGATAGTGACACCAGGGGCTTCTCCAGTAGCGGAATCCCCGGCCAGAGTGTCGGCCGGGGATTCCGCTCCTAGAGAGAGTCACTAACGCCACTGTCCAAATGGACAGTGACGTCAGGGGCTCTCTCTAGAAGAGGAATCCCCGGCCAGTGCGATCTGACACCGGGGATTCCGCTCCTAGAGTCAGTTCAGGTGGCGCTATCCACAGTGATGTCTGCGATGCTATCTACAGTGGGGGGTTGGTATCTGCAGGGGGGTGGCACTATCTACAGCGGGGATGGATAGACGGTGGGGGCTGCCTCTAGGTGGGGAATCCTCGGCCAGAGCGCTGGCCAGGGGATTCCGATGCTGGAGGGAGCTTAGGTGGCGCTATCTACAGAGGGTTTTGCGCTGCCTGCAGGGGGTTGTGGGTGGCACTATCTACAGTGGGGGTGTATTCCGCGGCTCTTAAAGCCCCGGCCAACATGAGAGTGCAGTGCTGCTCATACTGAAGCAGCACTGCACTCATTAAACCCATTCCAGGCTGTCAACGTTTATACATGTGCTAACTGCACAGGGTATCGACAGTTAGAACGTATATAGTTGTATGGCAGTCGTGAAGGGGTTAATGACCTTGTAGAAGGCTTACAGAGTATAACTTCAGTATTTGCAGATGAAACTAAGCTCTGTAATGTAATAAACACATAATGTTACAGACAGGGCCGGCCTTAGGATAGATGTGGCCCCGTGCGAAATGACCCCACTCAATCATTTAAAAAAAATGCCCCATAAAAAAATTAAGGTATTTTATGTCTCCTATTAATTTCAATTGGAGCTCAGAGGTGGAAACCACTTGAAGACCATCAGCCCCCCACTCACAGTAAAATAACCATCAGCCCCCCACTCACAGTAAAATAAACATCAGCCCCCCACTCACAGATTCCCCATGTAGATAGTGCCACACAGCCCCCTTGTAGATAGCGCCACACAGCCCCCTTGTAGATAGCGCCACACAGCCCCCTTGTAGATAGCGCCACACAGCCCCCTTGTAGATAGTGCCATGCAGCCACCTGGTAGGGAGTGCCACACAGCCCCCTGGTAGGGAGTGCCACACAGCCCCCTGGTAGGGTGTGCCACACAGCCCCCTGGTAAGGAGTGCCACACAGCCCCCGGGTAGGGAGTGCCACACAGCCCCCTGGCCCCTGGTAGGGACTGTCACACAGCCCCCTGGTAGGGAGTGCCACATAGCCCCCTGGTAGGGAGTGCCACACAGCCCCCTGGTAGGGAGTGCCACACAGCCCCCTGGTAGGGAGTGCCACACAGCCCCCTGGTAGGTAGTGCCACACAGCCCACAGCCCCCTTGTTGGTAGTGCCACACAGCCCACAGCCTCCTTATTGGTAGTGCCACACAGCACACAGCCCCCTTGTAGATAGCACCTCCCTTCCTGTAGATAGCGCCACTGTAGCTCCCTGAAGGAGCGTAATCCCTGTGTGGCCGGGGATTCCGCTCCTGGAGCATTCCCCTTGATTTCTCTGTCCATATATGGACAGTGACATCAGGGGAAACTCCTGAAGCGCAATCCCCGTCCACATTCCGCTCCTTCAGGGAGCTACAGTGGTGCTAGTAGATAGCAGAGCAGGGAGATACCTTTGCTATAGTGGCATCGCTACCGCTATAGCAGCCGCAGCGGCTGCTAGCGGTGCCGCCGCCCTTGCGGGGGTGGCCCTGCATGGGCGCTCTCATGACCGGTGTCGCTGCTAGCAGCCGCTATGGCTGGTACAACGGTAGCAACGCTACTGAATGAAGAAGCACCCGGGCAGAAAGGCGACTGCTGAGTCGCCGGGCCCGGGCGCTTATGAAACAAGCAGGGGAAGGGAGCCAGCGCAGCGCCCCCTTCCACCTGCTGGAGTGATGCGCCCTGTGCAAAGCCACAGGTCGCACACCCCTAAGGCCGGCCCTGGTTGTAGAGGTATTTGGGAAAGTTGGAGGCGTGGGTAGAGAAATGGCAAAGTTTAATGTGGATAAATATAAGGTTATGCACATGGGCCGAGGAAAATAAATCTACAATTATACATTAAATAGTAAAACTGCTATTGAAAAAGACTTGGGGATATTGGTGGACAGTAAATTTAACTTTAGCAACCAGTGCCAGGAAGCAGCTACCAAGGCAAATACAATCATGGGATGCATCAAGTAGAGGCATAGATGCTCATGACAAGAATATAATCCCTAGTCAGACCACACATGGAATATTGTGCACAATTTGGGCACCTGTATACAGGAAGGACATATCTGAACTAGAGCAGTTGCAAAGGAGGGCGACCAAGGTAATTAGGGGAATGGGTTGATTGCAGTATCAAAAAAGGTTATCAAACCTTGGGTTATTTAGTTTAGAAAAAATATGGCTTAGGGGCGATCTAATTACAATGTACAAATAAATAAATGGACAGTACAGAGATCTTTATAATGATCTTTTTACACCTTGGCCTGTAACCATGACAAGGGGGCATCCTCTACGTCTAGAGAAAAAAGCTTTAACCATAATCATAAACAGGGATTCTTTAAGAGCAGTGAGAATTTTGAACACTCTGCCACATGATGCTGTGATGGTTGATTCATTAACCCCTTCCCGAAATTTTTCGTAAGTATACGTCATGGAAAGCCAGTGCCTCCCGCAAAATGTCGTATACTTATGACAAATGCATGGCACCGACTCAGAAGCGGAGTCGGTGCCATCATCCCCGGATGTCAGCTGTATCTTACAGCTAACATCCTGCTGTAATGGCGGGGACCAAAGTTAGCTTCGATCCCCACCATTAACCCCTTAAAAGCAGCGGTCAAAAGCAATCGCTGCATTTAAGGTGTTTGCAGCTCATCGGAACCCCTGCAATGAAATGGTGGCTGCAATGGCAACCGGAGGCCTAATACTTGCCTCCCGGTATGCCTAGCATGGAAGCCTTCCAGAACCCTCCCGGCGGCGGAGCCTGAAAGGCTTCCGTAGCCGCCAGCAAGATGTTTCCCGGCTCAGGAGCTGAGCCGGTGTCATCAGCGGTGGATGTCAGCTGAATGTCAGGAACCGGAGCTAGCTCCGATCCCTGCCATTAACCCATTAGATGCAGCGATCAGATGTGATCACTGCATCTTTGTGGTTGTTAGCAGATCGGCAGCTGTGCCCTGCAATCGCACGGCTGCCGACTGCTACTATGACAACAGGACACTTAACAATGGCCTCTGTCTGCCATTACAGAAGCCGATTAGGCCCCGTCCGGAGGCGAAGCCTAATCGGCTTGCTGTCAGTGAATGACTGACAGATCTAATACATTGCTCTACATAGGTAGTGCAATGTATTAGAAAAAAAATCTGACTGTTGGACCTTCAAGTCCCCTAGTGGGACTACAGAAAAGTTTAAAATAAAAAGTATAAAATAAGTTGGAAAAAATATTATAAAAGTTTCAAGTAATAAAATAAAACACAATTACCTTATCAAGTCCTTTATTATTAAAAAAAATAAATGAACCATACATATTTGGTATCGCCGCAAAAAAATAATATGTTATTTATTCTACGCGGTGAACGGCGTAAAAAAAACCAGTAAAAAACAATGCCAGAATTTCTGTTTTATGGTTACTTTGCCCTACAAAAATTGAAATAAAAAGTGATCAAAAAGTTGCATGTATCCAAAATGGTACCTATAAATACCATAGCTCGTCTCGCAAAAAACAAACCCTCATACAGCTCTGTTGACGAAAAAATTTAAAAATAATGGTTCTCACAACATGGCGAATAAATTTTTTTTACAAAAGTAATTTTTTTTGTACAAAAAGTTGTAAAACATAAAAAAAAGTGTTAGAAATGAGGTATCGCCGGAATCGTACTGGCCCGCAGAATAAAGTTAACATGTAAATTATAATGCATGGTGAACGCTGTATTAAAAAAAAAAAAAAAAAACTATACCAGAATTGCTGTTTTTTGGTCACCTTGCCTCTCAAAAAATAGGATAAAAAGTGATCAAAAAGTCGCATGTACCCCAAATAAAAACGACAGCTCACCCCGCAAAAAACAGCCCTCATACCACTACATCTATGAAAAAATTAAATTAGTTAAGGCTCCAATAAGTCAGGAAATAAAAATATGCGGTTGTGTAGATCAGAGGGGAACATTTCGTCTGTTTCAAGAGGCGATTTATCGGGGCCCTAAAATTATGGAACCAGGACGGGGAGGGCCCAAACATATCTGCTGGAAGTGAGGGCACCCGTATTATACCAGGACAACACTTTCGAGCAAAATTCCCCAAACTGCAAAGGTGCGAAGTGTGGACCACAAGGCAGATAAGGAAGGACATTTTCTCAGTGCGACACTGGCCTGTGCAGAAAGGATTGTGTCACAGCGTAACACACATCTATGGATTATTTTATTGTTTACTCCATTATTATACCACCTGACAATGCCCCTGATGTACTCCGCACAGCTTAGATATGCCCCCTGACATTATAAACTGAAATACCAGTAAAACTCCAAACAAAACTACTACCAAGCAAAATCTACGGTTCAAAAGCAAAATGGCGCTCCCACCCATCTGAGCCCTAATTTTTACTTTGCACCATCCGCAGCACATTTATTTATGGAAAAGACCTGTGGGGTGAAAATGCTCACTACACCCCTTAATAAATGCCTAGAGGGGTGTAGTTTCCAAAATGAGGTCACTTCTCAGGGGTTTCTTTTATTACTTCACATCAGAGCCCTGCAATACTGTGTAAGTCGCCAAATTAGGCCTCAATTTCACATGGTACTCTTTCATTCCTGAGCCCTGTCGAATGTCCAGGCAAAAGATTAGTGCCCCATGTAGGGTGATTATAAAACCGGGAAACAACATAATAATTAGAGAGCTGTCTTGTTCTGGTGGCACAAGCTGGGCACCACATATTGGCATATCTATGGAAAAAATCCAATTTTCACTCTGCAACATCGAGTGCACTCCAATTTCTTCAAAACACATGCAGGGTTTACATGCTCACTACACCCCTAGGTGAAGTTTCCAAAATGGGGTCACTTCTGGGGGCTTTCCACTGTTTTGGTCCCACAGGGGTTTTGCAAATACGACATACCGACCAGAAACCAATCCATCAAAATCTGCAATCCAAAAGCGAAAGGGCACTCCTTCCCTTCCGAGCCTTGCCGTGTGCCCCAAAAGCAGTTTATGACCACATATGGGGTATTGCCGTACTCGGTAGAAATTGCTTTACAAATGTTGGGGTTCTTTATCTCCTTTTATGTTTTGAGAAATGAAAAATTTTGCGCTAAAGCTACATCTTATTGGAAAAAAATGAAATTTTTCTTTTCACTGCCCAATTCAAATAAAATCTATGAGACACCTGTGGGGTCAAAATGCTCACTACACCCCTAGATTAATTCCTCAAGGGGTGTAGTATCCCAAATAGAGTCCCTTTTTGGTAGTTTCCACTGTACTAGTACCTTCGGGGCTTTGCAAAAGCGACATGGTTTCAAAAAATCAATCCAGCAAAATCTGTGCTCCTAAAGCCAAATGGCACTCCTTCTCTTCTGATTCTTGCCGTGTGCCCAAACAGCAGTTTATGACCACATATGGGGTATTTACGTACTTCAGAGAAGTTGCTTTACAAATATTGTTTTGTTTTTTTTCCTTTATTTGTTGAAAAAATGAAAAATTTTGAGCTAAAGCTACGTCTTATTGAAGAAAAAGGATTGTTTTTACTTTCACTACCCAATTCTAATAAATTCTATGAAACACCTGTGGGGTCAAAATGCTCACTACACCCCTAGATGAATTCCTCAAGGGGTATAGTTTCCTAAATGGAGTCACTTTTTGGTCGTTTTCACTGTTTTGGTCCCTCAGGGGTTTTGCAAATGCGACATGGCCTCCGCAAACCATTCCTGCTAAATTTGAGCTCCAAAAGCGAAATGGCGCTCTTTACCTTCTAAGCCCTGCCGTGTGTCCAAACAGCCGTTTACGACCACATGTGGGGTATTGTTTTAGTCGGGAGAAATTACTTTACAAATGTTGTGGTGCTTTTTCTCCTTTAGTCCTTGTGGAATAGAGAATAAATTAGCTAAGCCTACATTTTCACGGCCTAATTCCAATAATTTCTGCAAAAAAATTGCGGGGTTAAAATGCTCACTGTATCCCTAGATAATTTCCTCAAGGGGTGTAGTTTCCAAAATGGGGCCACTTGTGGAGGGTTACCACTGTTTTGGTCCCTCAGGGGCTTTGCAAAATGCGACATGGCCTCCGCAATCCATTCTTCTAAATTTGAGCTCCAAAAGCCAAATGGCGCTCTTTCCCTCCTGAGCTCTGCCGTGTGTTCAAACAGACGTTTATTACCACATATGGGGTACTGTTTAACTCGGGAGAAATTGCTTTACAAATGTTGTGGTGCTTTTTTTCCTTTAGTCCTTGTGGAAATGAGAAATTAGCTAAACCTACATTTTCTTTGAAAGAATGTAGATCTTCATTTTCATGGCCTACTTCCAATAATTTCTGCAATAAACCCTTAGGGCCAAAATGTTCAAGGGGGATAATTTTCTCAAGGGGTGTAGTTTCCCAAATGGGGTCACTCTTGGGGGATTTCCACTGTTTTGGCACCGCAAGAGCCCTTCAAACCTGACAAGGTGCTTAAAATATATTCTAACAAAAAGGAGGCCCCAAAATCCTCTAAGTGCTCCTTTGCTTCTGTGGCCGGTTCTTCAATCCAGTAGCACACTAGGGCCACATGTGGGATATTTCCTAAAAAAAATGGATTAAAAATGAATTTCTGCAACAACAAAAAAATGAAATTTGTAAATGTCACCTCTACTTTGCTTTAATTCCTGTGAAATGTCTAAAGGGTTAAGAAACTTTCTAAATGCTGTTTTGAATACTTTAAGGGGTGAAGTTTTTAAAATGGGGTGACTTATTGGGGGTTTCTAATATATAAGGCTCTAAAAGCCACTTCACACCTGAACTGGTCCCTGAAAAAATAGCCTTTTGAAATTTTCTTTAAGATGTGAGAAATTGCTGCTAAAGTTCTAAGCCTTGTAACGTCCTAGAATAATAAAAGAATGTTCAAAAAATGATGTCAATCTAAAGTAGACATATGGGAGATGTTAATTAGAAACAATTTTGTGTGGTATAACTGCCTAACTTACAAGCAGATACATTTAAATTTTTCACAAAATTTTGGTGTTTTTCACAATTAAATACTAAATGTAACGAGCAAATTTTACCAGTAACAAAAAGTCCAATGTGTCACGAGAAAACAATCTCAGAATCACTTGGATAGGTAAAAACATTCCAAAGTTATTACCACATAAAGTGAAATATGTCAGATTTGAATAATGAGGCTCTGTCAGGAAGGTCAAAAGTGGTCAAAGCGGGAAGGTGTTAAACAAGTTCAAGAAGGATCTTGATGCATAAAAAATATAATATTATAGGTTATAGGTACTAGATTCTGGAGATGGGATGTTGATCCAGGAATCTATTCTGATTACCATATTTGGAGTCGGGGAGGAATTTCTCTTCTAATGAGGCAATTGGCATCAATCTCATGGTGTTTTTGCCTTTGTCTGGATCAACACAATAGGATTAGGTTGGACTTGATGGACCTGTGTCTTTTTTCAACCTTATCAAATATGTAATTTTGTGTGCCCAGCTTTAGACTATCAGAATAGCTTGTCTCTGCACAATTGCAGAACAACATTGCGGAAAGATAACAGTACTTTTTTTCCCCCAGTATGTTCAAGGATAGGCAGATGTCTGCCTTTCCTTGAACCTTTTAGGCTGTGATCATGTTTTCAGTGTATATTCGGCGTATTCAATATGAAAGTTGCCAGTGCATACACTGAACATTTCCGTAGGGCCCCACATAAGCCATAGTGTCCTTTTGACATACGTTTGGGGGTGATGCGCGGGCATTACTTTTTATCAACTGTACCGAAAAGAGTAGAAAGGGAAAACATTTCTTTTTTATGGGACCCTATGTGTGACATATGCCACTGTATCGCATACAGTGGCATATGTCGGGGGATATAAGTACGCCGAGAGATTTTGCTCGGATTAACATGCAATTTACAAAGCATTTGCAAAAGTATTAACCCCTCTTGGTGATTTCCCTGTTTTGTTGCATTAAAACCTGCAATTAAAATGGATTTAAAATGTTAGTCTACAACACCACTAAGCAGGAAACATAAAGACCATTGAGCTCTCCAAGCAAATCAGAGACAAAGTTATGGAAAAGTATAAATCAGGGTTGGGTTATAAAAAAATATCCCAAACGTTGAACATCCCACAGGGCACCAATAAATCCATTATAATGTAATGGAAAAATATAGCACAACTACAAACCTGATAAAAAAGCCACCCACTAAAACTCATTGACCGGGCAAAGAGGGCATTAATCAGAGATTCAACAAAGACATCAATGATAACACAGAAGAAGCTCCAAAGAGCCACAGCGAAGATGGAAGTACCTGTCCATAGGACAACTATAAGGGTATGTTCACACAATCTATTTTGGGCCGTTTTTCGGGGCGTAAATGCCCAAAAAACGGCCAAAAAATCGGAAGCAGAATGCCTCCAAACATCTGCCCATCGATTCCAATGGGAAAAATGGAGTTCTGTTCCGACGGGCCATTTTTTTACGTGGCTGTTTTGAAAAACGGCCGGGTAAAAAAACGGCCGCGAAAAAGAAGTGCAGGTCACTTCTTGGGACGTGTTTGGAGTAGTTTTTCATAGACTCTATTGAAAACAGCTCCAAAAACAGCCGTAAAAAATGCAGCGAAAAACGCAGCGGAAATCGCGAGTGACTTAGAAAAACGTCTGAAAATCAGGAGCTGTTTTCCCTTGAAAACAGCTCCGTATTTTCAGACTTTTTGAGTTTGTGGGTGAACATACCCTAAGCCATACACACCACAGAGTGGGGTCTTTATAGAAGAGTGGCCAAAAAAAACCATTGTTTAACCCCTTGAGGACGCAGCCGGTTTTGGCCTTGTGGCACAGCTGATTTTTTCAAATCTGACATGTTACTTTATGCTTTATATGGCAATAACGTTGGAATTCTGAGATTGTTTTCTCGTGACATATTGCAGTTTATGTAAGTTAAAACATTTGGTTGATAAATTCAATACTTATTTGTAAAAAACACCAAAATTGTGTAATTTTCTAAATTTAAATGTATCTCCTTGTAAAACAGATAGTAATACCACACAAAATAGTTACTAGTTAACATTTCCCATATGTCTAATTTATATTTGCATTGTTTTCTAGGACGTTACAAGGCTTAGAACTTTAACAGCAATTTCTCACATTTTCAAGAAAATTTCAAAAGGCTATTTTTTCAGGAACAGGTTCAGTTTTTAAGTGGCTTTAAGGGCCTTGTATATTAGAAAGTGGCTATAAATCACCCCATTTTAAAACTGCACCCCTCAAAGTATTTAAAACAGTATTCAGAAAGTTTCTTAACCCTTTAGGCATTTCACAGGAATTAAAGCAAAGTAATAAACATTTTTCTGTAACACAGAAGGTTATACCAGAGAAACGCAACTCAATATTTATTGCCCAGATTCTGAAGTTTTTAGAAATATCACACAGGTGGCCATAGTGTGCTAATGGACTGAAACAGAGGCCTCAGAAGCGAAGGAGCACCTAGAGGATTTTGGGGCCTCCTTATTTTTAGAATATATTTTAGGCACCATGTCAAGTTTGAAGAGGTTTTGTGGTGCCAAGACAGTGGAAACCGTGCAAAAGAGACCCCATTTTGGAAACTACACCCCTAAAGGAATTTATCTAGGTGTATAGTTAGCATTTTGACGCCATAGTTTTTTGCTAAATTTATTTGAATTAGTTGTGAAAATGAAAATCTAAATTTTTCTGAAAAAACATAGAATTTTTTAATTTTTGCAAGGAATAAAAGGAGAAAAAGCACACCAACATTTGTAAATGAATTTCTCCCGATTACGGCAATACCCCATATGTGGTAATAAACTGTTTGGACCCACGGCATGGCTCAGAAGAGAAGGAGCGCAATTTGGAGCACAGATTTTGCTAGAATGGTTTTTGGGTGCCATGTCGCGTTTGCAGAGCTACAGGAGGTACCAATACAGTGGAAACCCCCAAGAAGTGACCCCATGTTTGAAACTGCACCCCTCAAACAATTTATTTAGGGGTATGATTACTTTTATGACCCCATCTTTTTGTGCTGAATTTAGTGGAAATCTGGCATGAAAAATCAAATATTATATTTTTCACAAATGCATCATTTATTGAACAGATTTTTCAGGCACAGAGCTTGTAAGTGAAGCAAAACACCTAAATATTTATTGAGCTATTTCTTATTGAGCTAGTTCAGAAATACGCCCAAAGTGGTCTAAATATGTTGTCTGGACACATAGCAGTGCCTGGAATTGAAGGAGCCCCACAGGGATTTGGAGGCCTTATTTTTGGCCACAAGCATAGGCCTAAAAAAAATTGTGCAAATCATACACATTTGTTATAGTATTAGGTATTCATCTAGAGGTATAATGACAATTTTGAATTTTGCTATAGGTTTTTTTTTTGTTAGTGTCTCCAATTTTAAAAATGGGTAAAATACCAGAATGATAAAGGGAGGGGTGGGGGTTTTAAAAGTATGACATTTTTAATCCAGGGAGGTGTGGAAGATACGGAAGCAGTCCTTCATGCAGAGTCCGGATTTGGATGGACAAGTTTCACATTGATATATGGAATGCTTTCGGATACCCCTTTTTGCGCACACAGCACCTTTTTTTGTATCCTGCATTTTTTTGGTGTGGCAGGTACTTCACTTGGAAAGTGCTGCCCAGGAACAATACAGCAAGAACTACTTGAAGCAGAAGAAGGTTCCCCCACCTCGTCTCCAACCAAAATACATTTTATAATGTTTCCGTGGTACACCAAGTCTGTAACTGGGTGGCCAGCTTTACGAAAAATTTAAAATTAATTGTATACTGCCATCTGGACAAGTTACACTGCCAATTTCTTGTACCAGATTTTGATTTTCGCATTACACTATACGGTTTTAAAACCTGATCATCATTAAGGTCAACCCCACCCCATGAATTTATTATATGCCTGAATACACACAGGCTTCATTGTGGACAATGTGAATCCACATGTGGGAACAGGGGTGCAGCTGGCGTAATGCATAGATTTCAACATGCAGACATCTTTTTATTCCCTGTATTTTAGACAAAGGACCCCATCCTGCAGCAATGCCCTGCTTTCGCCAATTTGCAGGGATTGGCTGATGAGGGTCTTGGGAAGGCACCTCTGTTGTTTTCAGACCGTCCCAGACGCCACAGTTTTTTTGTCTTTTAGACATTTGAACAGGGGTACACTTGTGTACCAGTTGTCCAAGTTGTTGCAGTAGGTCCCACACGATCTTCCCAATGGTTGCTATGCAGGGTGGACAGTCTGGGGGCTGTATTGTCCTGTTCTTCCCCTCATAGATCTGGAAAGCGTGTGTGCATCCGGTCTCAGATTCACACAGCTTGTAGACCTTGATCCCATACCTGGCACGCTTATTGGGCAAATATTGGCGAAATTTCAGCCTGCCCTTTAAGTGCACCAGGGATTCATCGATTTAAATTTCTTTATCGGGGGTGTAGATGTCCGAAAAATTTTGGAAGAAAGTGCAAAAATTTATGGAGGGCCCCAAAGCGGGGTCTGGTCATAGTATTGCGGTACAGCGGACAATGATATAAAATGTCCATGGAACGCAAGGATCTCACTTTGGGCTTTTTAGTGAGACCCATGTTGAGTACTAACCCCAATATTTGTGCATTTCGGCACGATTCGTTGGTTACCAACGATTGGGCTGGGCATAAAAGAAGTTGGGGTGTTCGGAAATAAATTGGTGGGCATAAATGTTGGTTTGGTCCACCATAAGCTGTATCAAATTGTCGGTAAAGAAGAATTTGAAAAAGCCGATTACAGGCAGCCCTTTCGTCTGCACATGAATTCCTGCTGCAGCAGTAAATTCGGGGATTTGGGGGGAGTTTTTGGTTGGGGGTGACCAATCACTGCTGGCAGTACCAGGGAGAAGGCATAACACTAGTTGCCTGGACACACATAAAAGGAAATTAGGAGGTTTCCCAGTCCCCAGCTACAGGATCAAGATGGACTTGGATACACTATAGAACGGGTAGGGGGGTGAATTACCCCAAATATACCTTTTGAAAAACCTCTTCCTTATGCAGTAATATTTGGAGCTTTGCATTCACTCTGTACAAACGTATAGAATGTCAGTTTTCTCTCACAAAAGGGAGCACAGTTTTAGCTTAAAATTTGTCCTGTGTGTATGTTTTTGCACATTTTTAAACAAATAAGAAGTAAAAGTTATATTTTATAAGCTCTATCCTTATTCCAGTGATTTTTCAGTACCAGGGTCCGGCAGAACGTCAGTTTCAGGGTCAAGCAGATCATGGGCACTAACCCTACTGCGACTACGAGGAGGTTCCTCACTGTCACTGGAGGAGGACAGAAAGAACTTTGGTTCCTCACCGCTCGCTGAGTCTGTATCGGACACAATCATGGCATACGCCTCTCCAGCGGCGTATGAAGAGGCGTTTTATAAATTTGTGTATATATATATATATATATATATATATATACACACACATATAGCTCTGTGAAATGTAACAAACAGTTGCATAGCAAAGATTTCTTTATTTTTCACATAAAACATTAAAAACACTAACGCTTGCTAACGCTAACACTGAACCACTAAGTTTTTTTTAAAAATTCACGTAAAACACGAAACACTGGCAAACACAATTTTTTATTTATAACACTTAGTCCGGATTCACACGAGCGCGTGGTTTTTGCGCGCGTAAAAAACGCGACGTTTTGCGTGCGTTGTAGTTGCGTGAGGCATGCGTTTTTGCTGCGTTTCTGTGTTTTTTACGTGCATATGACATGCGTTTTTCACGCGCGTTAAAAAAACGGAGGGTGGAATAATGTAGAGCCCAGCCTACAAAAAGGCACCCTTCCCAAACACCTGCTTGATGTGAGCACATGTTCTCATCCTTTTTGCAAAATACTTTGGGTCATTTACAGTGCTTCTTGGCTTGTTGGCGTCTATAAAAGGCAAACTATGCCGTTGACTCCGCTGGGCCGTGTGCTGCTATGTTGGATGGTTTCTCGGCGATTTGGCGACCGGCGTCCCATGCTTCAGGAGGGAACGTGGAGAAGAGGGAGGATTTGGGTTCATCCTCTTGTGGCACAGGGCACCTCCAAAGGCCACTTTCATACCCTCTATGATGACCTCCGCCGTCACCCTGACAAATTTAGGTCATTTTGCCGCATGACTGTGGCCACGTTTGATATTCTGCTGGAGCAGATTCGTACAGGAATCATCTACCAGGACACAAACATGCGGCGCTGCATTTCCCCCGAGGAGCGACTCCTTGTGACGTTGAGGTATGTGTGTTTTTCTACTATTAGGGCTTACAGGATGGTGTGTGTGGGTGTCAAGTCCTACATAAAGTGTCTATTTGTTTGTGGTTTTTTTTCTTACCCTTGTAGATTTCTTGCAACAGGAAATAGCTACCATTCGTTACATTTCGAATTCCTTCTGGGAGTGAACACAATTTCTGGCATTGTGACAGGCACATGTGTGGTTCTTGGCCAACAGTGATGCCTCAGCCCACAACAGAGCACTGGCTCAGTATTTCCGAAGATTTTCTGGCCGCCACCCAATTTCCGCATTGTATTGGTGCCCTAGACGGGAAGCACATTCGTGTTAAGAAGCCCCCCCACTCTGGCTCTAGATACTATAATTACAAACAGTATTTTTCCATCGTCTTACTGGCCTTGGCCGACAGTAATTATTGTTTTACAATTGTACACATTGGGTCGTATGGTAGCTCGGCTGATGCACGCATATTTCGCTCATCCCGAATGGGCCATCGTCTTATGGGCAATCAACTTTCTGTGACGGTGCCGAGCATCCTGCCTGGCTCGTGAGGACCACCATTCCCATATGTCATCGTTGCAGATGAGGGTTTTGGGCTCACAAGCCAAGTAATGCATCCATTTGCAAGAAGAGGGTTTGGATGACCGTAGGCGCATCTTCAATTACCGGCTAAGCTGAGCTCAAAGATGTGTTGAATGTGCGTTTGGCATTATGACAACCAAATGGCAGGTGTTTCTCACAACGATGCAACTCACACCGCAGAATGTGACCCGTGTCATAAAAGCGTCTGTCGTTCTTCATAACTTTTGCCACATACATGACGCAGGTTTTGATGCGGAATATATTAGTAGAAATGCTACCACATCAACCATTCCGGCCCAAATTCCACTAGGAAGGGCACAAACATCTGGTATCCGAGTGCACAAGTTTTTTGCAGAATATTTTGACAGCCCCAATGGAGCACTGCCATGGCAGGACGATGCTCTGTGAAGGGTGGCTTCATGGAGATTATGGCCACAATGTATCAATACTGAGGGAAAACATAGGAAATTTTGGGGGGGAGTTTATTATTAGGGACTCGCAAGACATGAGGACCCTTGACGTGGGTTGCGAGTTTATATCTTTTGGTGTTTCGCCGTATTGTTTTGCAGGCAAACAACTAATTGTATGTGAACCACATTGGCATATGGTATGTTCGCAAATATAATCACAAATGCCCTTCGTGCGTCCTTTATCATAGCACTGCAAGTCCTCCCAAATGATTTTTTAGATTTGAGCAAAACCCCAAAAGATAGACTAATACCTCATTTATGGCATGCAACTATCTTGTTGCAACGTTAGCTAACGACATGTTTGGGAAAGATTGATACACCACATACAGTGAAGGAAATAAGTATTTGATCCCTTGCTGATTTTGTAAGTTTGCCCACTGTCAAAGACATGAACAGTCTAGAATTTTTAGGCTAGATTAATTTTACCAGTGAGAGATAGATTATGTAAAAAAAAAAAAAAAAAAAAAATCACATTGTCAAAATTATATATATTTATTTGCATTGTGCACAGAGAAATGAGTATTTGATCCCTTTGGCAAAAAAGACTTAATACTTGGTGGCAAAACCCTTGTTGGCAAGCACAGCAGTCAGACATTTTTAGTAGTTGATGATGAGGTTTGCACACATGTTAGATGGAATTTTGGCCCACTCCTCTTTGCAGATCATCTGTAAATCATTAAGATTTCGAGGCTGTCGCTTGGCAACTCGGATCTTCAGCTCCCTCCATAAGTTTTCGATGGGATTAAGGTCTGGAGACTGGCTTGGCCACTCCATGACCTTAATGTGCTTCTTTTTGAGCCACTCCTTTGTTGCCTTGGCTGTATGTTTTGTGTAATTGTCGTGCTGGAAGACCCAGCCACGAGCCATTTTTAATGTCCTGGTGGAGGGAAGGAGGTTGTCACTCAGGATTTGACGGTACATGGCTCCATCCATTCTCCCATTGATGCGGTGAAGTAGTCCTGTGCCCTTAGCAGAGAAACACCCCCAAAACATAATGTTTCCACCTCCATGCTTGACAGTAGGGATGGTGTTCTTTGGGTCATAGGCAGCATTTCTCTTCCTCCAAAAACGGCGAGTTGAGTTAATTCCAAAGAGCTCAATTTTAGTCTCATCTGACCACAGCACCTTCTCCCAATCACTCTCAGAATCATCCAGATGTTCATTTGCAAACTTCAGACGGGCCTGTACATGTGCCTTCTTGAGCAGGGGGACCTTGCGGGCACTGCAGGATTTTAATCCATTACGGCGTAATGTGTTACCAATGGTTTTCTTGGTGACTGTGGTCCCAGCTGCCTTGAGATCATTAACAAGTTCCCCCCATGTAGTTTTCGGCTGAGCTCTCACCTTCCTCAGGATCAAGGATACCCCACGAGGTGAGATTTTGCATGGAGCCCCAGATCGATGTCGATTGACAGTCATTTTGTATGTCTTCCATTTTCTTACTATTGCACCAACAGTTGTCTCCTTCTCACCCAGAGTCTTACTTATGGTTTTGTAGCCCATTCCAGCCTTGTGCAGGTCTATGATCTTGTCCCTGACATCCTTAGAAAGCTCTTTGGTCTTGCCCATGTTGCAGAGGTTAGAGTCAGACTGATTAATTGAGTCTGTGGACAGGAGTCTTTTATACAGGTGACCATGTAAGACAGCTGTCTTTAATGCAGGCACCAAGTTGATTTGGAGCGTGTAACTGGTCTGGAGGAGGCTGAACTCTTAATGGTTGGTAGGGGATCAAATACTTATTTCTCTGTGCACAATGCAAATAAATATATATAATTTTGACAATGTGATTTTCTTTTTTTTTTTATATATATAATCTATCTCTCACTGGTAAAATTAACCTAGCCTAAAAATTCTAGACTGTTCATGACTTTGACAGTGGGCAAACTTACAAAATCAGCAAGGGATCAAATACTTATTTCCTCCACTGTATATGTAGGGAAACACACACACTTTTGTTCCACACTTTATTGTGTACTGGGCCCGCAGCACTACAACTGCTGATATCGTTGGCCTGGGGAGTTGCAGCTGCCCATATCAGCACCACTATGCTGTCCATGGGCCTGCAGAGGATGTTCCTCAACAGCATAGTGGTGCTGATGCTGAGTGTGGTAGCCTGCAGGTGGGCCGTGTGGAAAGTTTTCCAGGGGTCGGATGTAGGGTGGTAAAGGCCGGTCCCGCACCGGCACTTGACCAGGTGACATGCGGGACGACATCGGGCGCTGGTACTGTTGGCGTGGCAAGGGGGTGGCAGGCTGGGAAGGGCCAGGTGCAGTGTAGGGCACCAATGGCTCCGGCAATCCACGCCAATGCTCAATTGCCTAAAAGCACTGGCGTGGATTGTTAGGAGGTGTGGCCGAGTCGATTAGGCCGAGTATGGAGCCGCGCCATACGGTGCTCGGGTACTCGCCGTTGTAAAGGCGCAATGCTGCGGCCAAAGGCGTCACAGCCGTCCTCCTCGGCGCAGCGACGCAGGTACTCGAGTACCCTGGAGTCCACCTGGGCACCTGCGGAACCAACGTGGCTGCACCTGCGCCTGGCTGCTGCCGTCGTTTCGTGCGCTCGGTCCCGTGGCACCTGGGGTTGGCTGCACGCCTGTGGGGCTGGTTCTGGTGCAGTCACCTCTGGGGTTAAGGGCAGCACGGGATGTTGTTCTTGTGGCGCCTGCACCTCCTCATGGCCAGCCTCCTCTTCTGTGTCAAGAAGATTATCACTGCATCTGTTATAAAAATGTCCAGTTAGATTCCGAACATTGCCACAAGGGACACACAACCTGTTTTGGTTGAATGACATGTGAACACAGACATTTCTTCAAAGTACACTCATTACTTACGGCCGCATCTCCATATTGTCCTTGAGGAACATCAGCTGCTGGGTATAGATGTATTTCCGCTTTTTGCTGGCACCGGCACCCCTGCGCCCTCTGGCGCCATATTCATGGCGGAATTGATCCCGGCAGCTCCTCCACCGGGTTTTGACATCATCAACTGTAGAAAGGAACCAAAACACAACATTTAAAACATACACGAGGTGACATCACCGAAATCTGCACTTGGTGGCAACTTTACCAGTCCCTTACACACCAAGATACATTCTACCCAAGCTCAATGATGCTGTGACACACACGCTACGTTGGCCATGTGGAACATGTTATTAAACACAAGGATACACTACAGCATGTGTGTTTTCCAGCGCATATATCAAACAATGTACTTACCTATGCTCTTGCGGTCCCGTGTGCTGCCTTTAGCCCACTCATGGCTGAAGAGGGTCTGCGCTACCTCATCCCAAGCAACCTCCTTGCCCGTGCGGTCGTGGTAGGCCTCTGCCCACGTGTCCCACAACTGTGGCCTCTCCTGGACCAGGCAGATTAGCTTCTCTATGTCACAGGCACAAGGCATTCGAGCAGTTGTCGGTCTCAACAGCAAGCATGTGGTCAACAAGTGAGAAGCTACTTCCTGGTGCATGCGTGTTTGGGCAAGTTTGGTCAACTCATTTACATGGACTTAACAAGTCCAGCGTGAAAAACGCTGTTCGCACGGAAGTGCTTCCGTGTGGCATGCGTGGTTTTCACGCACCCATTGACTTCAATGGGTGCGTGATGCGTGAAATACGCCCAAAGAATGGACAAGTTGTGACTTTTTCGCAACAGACCAACGCTGCGTAAAAATCACGCACGGCCCCATAGACTAATATAGGTCCGTGCGACGCACGAAAATCACGCACGTAGCACGGACGTATATCCCGTTCGTCTGAATAAGCCCTAAGTAACACTTACTAACTGACCCTTACTGAAGCTGACTAATTGACTAGTGACGCAACTGACAGTGATGGATTGACGCTGACTAACTGACGCGACTGACAGTGACGGACTGACACTAACTGACAAATGACGCGACTGACAGTGACGGACTGACACTAACGGACAAGTGACGTGACTGACACGACGGATTGACGCTGACTAACTGACAAGTGACGAGACGGACACTACGGATTGACGCTGACAAACTGATGCGACGGATTGACGCTGACTGACGCGATGGGCACTATGGATTGACGCTAATTGACAAGTAACGCGACTGACAGTGATATATTGACAATAACTGACAACGACGGATTGATGTTGACTAACTGACAAGTCACGCGACTGACACTACGGATTGACGCTGACAAACTGATGCGACGGATTGACGCTGACTGACGCAATGGGCACTATGGATTGACGCTAATTGACAAGTAACGCGACTGACAGTGATATATTGACAATAACTGACAGCGACGGATTGATGTTGACTAACTGACAAGTCACGCGACTGACACTACGGATTGACACTGACAACTGACACAACAGATTGACGCAGACGAACTGACTCTGACTGACAAATGATGCGATGAATTGATGTAGACGAGCTAAACAACTACCTAACAACTAAATCTAATTATTATTTTTTGTGAATTATGATGGTGGAAAAAAAAATTCTAAAAAATCTCCCTTATACACTGGGAGGTGGTGGGGTCACTGGGAACTGAAAATTGGGGTTTATTCTCTTTTTTACTTTGACTGACACACAACTCGACACAGGCTGTGATCTCTTCTACTTCTCTTTACCAACAAATTGATCAGAGCCTGTGTCCGGTATTTTTTACCCGCCTTGGCTAAAAACGCACTGTCATTGGTGGGTCTAAACAGAGTCACCAATCACAGCAAGCGTCAGCAATGGACCTCTGCTATTGGTCTATTACCAGTCACATGGGACATGGGGCAGGGGGGGGCCATAGTAACCTTTCCCGGACTTAACTACAAGTCCCGGGAACTGTTTTTAAAACTTTTTTAGTAGAAACAATGTGATAGGTGGATCTGTACAGATCCACCGATCACATCGAATGCCAGCATTGGACCGCTTTTTTGGGCCAATTGCCGGTTACTGGGGAGTGTTAACTGTCGGGGACAGATGCTCTCCTAGTTCCCGATGCACATTGTTACTCACAGTGTGCACCGGGAACATCTCAGTAACTGTACGTCCTGGTGTGCGAAGTAACTTCCCACCAAGACATAAAGTTGCATCCTGGTGTGCCTAGGGGTTAAAGAAAAACATAAAAAAACATAAGAAAACAACATGTGGCAGATTCTCCAAACACATTGAAGAAGATTCTCTGGTCAGATGAGACTAAAATTTAACTTTCTGTCCATCATGGCAAACACTATGTGTGGTGCAAACCTAACACTTCCCATCACCCAAGAACACCGTTTCCACAGTGAAGCATGGAGGCGGTAGAATCATGCTTTGGGAATGCTTTTCATTGGCAGTGGCTGAAGGAAAACCTGTTTTAGTCTGCCTGGGATTTGAACTGGGACGGACGTTCACATTCCAACAGGACAATGACCTAAAAGAGAATCTTTCACCTCCCCATGCATGTGCAGCTGAGTTCAGCATGTAATGGGGAGGGCTGCACAAACCCTGGGGCACTTTAAAAAAAAATTCTACCTCCCTCCGATATTTATATATCAGTGCTGTTATATTTGGCGCCCAATATTTAAATAACCCTCTGAACTGTCAATGGGGCGTGTACTGGCAAGGGGGCATGTTACTATGGCTGTAGCGCTCTCCAGCTCTTACACTGTCCGTAGCAGTGACACGCCCCCTTGCCAGTTCGGCAGACAAAGTACAAGACTGATCTCTCACAAGAGCTCAAGAGATGAGAGCGCGAATGCATGCTCTCCTCTCCACAGATCTTACACTGTCCGTAGCAGTGACACCCCCCCTTGCCAGTTCGGCAGGACTGATCTTGAAAGCTGGAGAGTGAGAGCGTGCACGCGCGCTCTTGCACACTCTCACCTGTAGCGTCCATGGTCGCGGGCCGTCGGGTCTACTCACCTCCTGACGCCCGCAGCCATGGATCTGTGAGCGCTGTTCCCCATCTCCTTCCTAGGAGACGCCAGCGCTCACTTCCGCTCCGATCCACTGTGTCCCGTAGGGTGCACGCGCACGCTCGTGCCCACTCTTAAAGGGCCAGCGCGCACACATGTAAGAAATCATCATCAACACACATGATTTCCTGGACTATAAGAGGGCCCCATCCCATCTGATCCTTGTCTGAGAGTTGTTAGTTATCCCTAGTTTGTCTTGCAAATGGTCCCTTAGTGTTTCCCACTCCAGCTGTTACCCGTGCCCTGTTACCTGTTCCTATATCCCATGCTGTGTACTTGTTCCTGTGCCTACTAGTTGGAGTCGTGTCTACTGCACCTGCTGTTGTTTTCCACGTCCTGTGTCATCCGCTAACGTCCTGTGTCATCTGCCATGTCCAGAGGGATTCGCCACGTCTGGCCCAACCTGCGGCACCTGCAGTCATCCGCCACATCTGGCATTACCTGCCGCACCCACATCCATCCGTGCCAGAGCTGCGGCCATTGTCTGGACTATCCAGGTACCCTTGTGCGGGACTTTGTATTGTGGGTTCACTGTTGTTTGGCCAGCTGCCTCCCCGCTACGGCGGTGCGGCCTAGTGGGTCCACATACCCACAAACCGTGTCATCTCCTCTATCCTCGCTCTTGCTGTAACACTGTCCATATCTGATTGGACAGTGTCACAGCCATAGTAACATGCCCCCTTGCCAGTACACGCCCCATTGACAGTTCAGGGGGTTATTTAAATATCGGGCGCCAAATATAACGGCACCGATATCTATCTAAATAACGGAGGAAGGTAGAACAAAAATGTAAAGTGCCCCAGAGTTTGTGCAGCCCTCCCCATTACATGCTGCACATGTATGCGGAGGTGAAAGGTTCTCTTGAAACATGCTGCTAAAACGACACTGGAGTAGTTTAAAGGCTAAAAAAAAACAACCTATATAAAATTTGATATCGCTGTAATCGTACTGACCCGCAGAATAAAGTTAAAGGGAACCTGTCACCAGCATTTCACCTATTAAACCAGCAATACCAGGTGGTAGTGGGTGAAAAATAATTTCTGTATAACCTATAATCGTCTTCTTAGTCGGCTCTGTAGCTTTAGTATTCAGTTTTTTCGTGTTCCCCCACTGTATGCAAATGAGCATAAAAGAGTCAGATCTTCATTTGAAAAGAGTCAAATCTTCGTTTGAAAAGAGTCATATCTTCGTTTGAAAAGAGTCAAATCTTCATTCCTCAAGTCTTCCCGAGTTTTTCCCGCCTCCTTACTTTTGATTGACAGCTACTCGCCTTTCCCCAGCACACAAAATCCCACGCTTATGCACTGATGTCCTCTTCTGGTGTGTGCGCACAAAGGGACACCGGATTATTACGACAAAAAGCGCCAAATGTTTGCAGACCGTTATTTACAGTCGGAGGAGGAGTTTAGGAGAGGGGATAACGGCAATGAACTTTTTATAGCAGCGGCCAGTGAGGGATAAGTAAAGTTCAATAGGTGAAATGCTGGTGACAGGTTCCCTTTAATATTTAATTTATACTACACTGTGAAAGCCGGATAAACGAAACCCAAACAACAATGGCAGAATTGCATTTTTTTTCTGTCCTCCCTATACATTTTTTTTTTTACAGAAGTTATTTAATACATTATATGTACCCAAATCTGGTGGCGTTTAATAATACAACTCATCCCGCAAAAAAACATTACCTGTTACGTATAGTTTTCGGAATGCGGAGATGAAAAGATGAAAAAAATATTGCTGCGTCCTTAAGGGGTTAAATAGCCAGCTAGACAGATTCCGTACAGACTAATTCAACCTGATAGATCGTTGAATTTGCACCGTTTGATGCAAGAAAGTTGTTCCCACAAAAGTTTTATTCTGATGCAACCGAATTTGTCACTAACACATGTCCCAAACTTACTACAGTCTTACATCAAAATCCCATTAACCCCTTAATGACCACCAATACGCCTTCTCACGGCGGTCATTAATGGGATTTTTATTCTAGGCCGCCGCCTTATGGCCTAATCAATGTCCTGCACTGGTATCCCGTGCAGGCTGGAGCCGGGGCTCGGCTGTCTGATGATCGAAGTTTACTTAGATCACGGTCGTTTAACCCCTCAAATGCCATGGTCATTAGCGACTGCTGCATTTCAGTTGTTTACAGAGGGAGTGAGCTCCCTCTGTCACCCATCAGCGGCCCGCAAATGCAATTGCGGGCATCCAATGGGGTGCCATGGCAGCCGGGGGGCCTAACAAAGACCCCCAAGGTCTGCCCTGGCTATATATCTATTAGGACGTGGCAGAAGTACGTCCTAATAGATGCCTGTCCGTTTTATACTGACAGGCAATAATGCTCTGGTATACGAAGTGTACCAAAGCACTATATCTGCGATCTAAAGATCGCATAGTGAAGTCTCCTAGTGAGACTGAAGAAATAATTAATGTGAAATAAAAAAAAATGTACACATTAAAAAAAAAAACAAACATTTTTTTGCCATAAAAAAAATGGTTTTATTTAGTAAAAGTGTAAAAATAAAATAAAAACTACACATGTATGGTATCCCCGCAAATGTAATAACCCAAAAAATAAAGTTATCATATTAAACCGCAAGGTGAACCCCGTAAAGAAAACGCAAAAAACAACGGCAAAATTGCTATTTTTTTCCATCACCCCCCCAAAATAATAATAATAAAAGGTTAATCAATAAGTCCCACGTACCCCAAAATGGTAGCAATGAAGTCCCGCAAAAAACAAGCCCTCATATGGCGACATTGACGTAAAAATAAAACAGTTATGGCTCTTGGAAAGCGGCGATGCAAAA
This sequence comes from Rhinoderma darwinii, assembly GCF_050947455.1. Taxonomy (NCBI): domain Eukaryota; kingdom Metazoa; phylum Chordata; class Amphibia; order Anura; family Rhinodermatidae; genus Rhinoderma; species Rhinoderma darwinii. The sequence goes on from NC_134687.1 coordinate 455,929,093, forward strand.
TAAAATTATTTTAGTTCAAAAGTGTTTTTATTATGAAAAAGTAGTAAAACATAAAAAAACTATGCATATTTGATATCGCCGTAATCGTACCGACCAATAGAATAAAGGTAGCATGTTATTCACGCCGCACAGTAATCGGCGTAAATGTAAAACGCATAGAAGAACTCAAGTCCTCATACAGCCATGTCCACGTGAAAATAAAATAGTTATAGCTCTTCGAATGTGACGATGGAAAAACTAAAAAAAATTGCTTTGTCATTAGGGCCCAGAATGCATGCAGGGGGAAGGGGTTAAAGGGATTGTCCAGTCTTATGTAAATAAAGCGTGATTGTTGCATAATAAAAAATTACATAATGCATCTTTCTAATGTACTTTGTGTTTCAATTCTTCTCCATTTTCAAGATCTCGGCTTGCTCAGAGAATAAAACTTTCCTGTTTACCTCCAGAGGAGCGATTCCCAACCAGGGTTCTACGGATCCCTGGGGTTCCATGAAGTACTAGACCGGGAATCGCTACCCTACACCTAGTAAAAATCCTGACACTGCCACCGTCTACTTGCCTGACCTAAACCCCATAATCTATGGGATATTGTCAAGAGGAAGATGAGAGACACCAGACCCAACAATGCAGACGAGCTGAAGGCTGCTATCAAAGCAACCTGGGCTTCCAAAACACCTCAGCAGTGCCACAGGCTGATCGCCCCCATGCCATGCCACATTGATGCTGTAATTCATACAAAAGGAGCTCCGACCAAGTATTGAGTGCATATACAGTACATACTTTTCAGTAGGCCTACATTTTGGTATTAAAAATAATTTTTATATAATATTCTAATTTTCAGAGACTAAATTTGGGGTTTTCATTAACTGTTAGCCATAATCATCAAGATTAAAAGAAAAAAAAAATGCTGGAAATAGATCACTGTGTGTAATGAATATATATAATGTGAGTTTCACTTTTTGAATTGAATTACTGAAATAAATTAACTTTTTGATGATATTCTAATTCATTGAGAAGGACTAGCGTGTGTGTGTGTGTGTGTGTATATATATATATATATATATATATATATATATATATATATATATATATATATATATACATATATATACATACACACTACCGTTCAAAAGTTTGGGGTCACCCAGACAATTTTGTGTTTTCCATTAAAACTCACTCTTATGTTTATCAAATGAGTTGCAAAATGACTAGAAAATATAGTCAAGACATTGACAAGGTTAGAAATAATGATTTTTATTTCAAATAATAATTTTCTCCTTCAAACTTTGCTTTGTCAAAGAATGCTCCATTTGCAGCAATTACAGCATTGCAGACCTTTAGCTGTTAATTTGCTGAGGTAATCGGGAGAAATTTCACCCCATGCTTCCAGAAGGCCCTCCCACAAGTTGGATTGGCTTGATGGGCACTTCTTGCGTACCATACGGTCAAGCTGCTCCCACAACAGCTCTATGGAGTTGAGATCTGGTGACTGCGCTGGCCACTCCATTACAGATAGAATACCAGCTGCCTGCTTCTTCCCTAAATAGTTCTTGCATAATTTGGAGGTGTGCTTTGGGTCATTGTCCTGTTGTAGGATGAAATTGGCTCCAATCAAGCACTGTCCACAGGGTATGGCATGGCGTTGCAAAATGGAGTGATAGCCTTCCTTATTCAAAATCCCTTTTACCTTGTACAAATCTCCCACTTTACCAGCACCAAAGCAACCCCAGACCATCACATTACCTCCACCATGCTTGACAGATGGCGTCAGGCACTCTTTCAGCATCTTTTCAGTTGTTCTGCATCTCACAAATGTTCTTCCGTGTGATCCAAACACCTCAAACTTCAATTCGTCTGTCCATAACACTTTTTTCCAATCTTCCTCTGTCCAATGTCTGTGGGCTTTTGCCCATATTAATCTTTTCCTTTTATTAGCCAGTCTCAGATATGGCTTTTTCTTTGCCACTCTGCCCTGAAGGCCAGCATCCCGGAGTCGCCTCTTCACTGTAGACGTTGGCACTGGCGTTTTGCGGGTACTATTTAATGAAGCTGCCAGTTGAGGACCTGTGAGGCGTCTATTTCTCAAACTAGAGACTCTAATGTATTTGTCTTGTTGCTCAGTTGTGCAGTGGGGCCTCCCACTTCTCTTTCTACTCTGGTTAGAGCCTGTTTGTGCTGTCCTCTGAAGGGAGTAGTACATACCATTGTAGGAAATCTTCAGTTTCTTGGCAATTTCTCGCATGGAATAGCCTTCATTTCTAAGAACAAGAATAGACTGTCGAGTTTCACATGAAAGCTCTCTTTTTCTAGCCATTTTGAGAGTTTAATCGAACCCACAAATGTAATGCTCCAGATTCTCAACTAGCTCAAAGGAAGGTCAGTTTTATAGCTCCTCTAAACAGCAAAACTGTTTACAGCGGTGCTAACATAATTGCACAAGGGTTTTCAAGTGTTTTCTAATCATCCATTAGCCTTCTAACACAGTTAGCAAACACAATGTACCATTAGAACACTGGAGTGATGGTTGCTGGAAATGGGCCTCTATACGCCTATGTAGATATTGCATTAAAAACCAGACGTTTGCAGCTAGAATAGTCATTTAGCACATTAACAATGTATAGAGTGTATTTCTGATTAATTTAATGTTATCTTCATTGAAAAAAACTGTGCTTTTCTTGCAAAAATAAGGAAATTTCTAAGTGACCCTAAACTTTTGAACGGTAGTGTATATATATATATATATATATATATATATATATATATATATATGTGGCCATATAGGAACGGCTCTAGGTTTATGTGGGCACTCGGGCGACACAGACTTAGTAGGCCCCTTTGCGGGGAAACTCTCAGCGGCAGTGAAATGCCAGAAAACGTCACTCTGTGCCCCCATATAGACGTTAGGTCCTGTTTATGCCCCCATATAGAAGTTAGGCCCCCAGTCTGTACCCCCATAAATTTTGTGCCCTCTGTAGATAGTGCCACACAGCCCCCCTCCCTGGTAGTGCCACACAGTCCCCCAGCTAGTGCCACAGCACCTCTCCCAGGTAGTGCCATACAGCCCCCCACCCAAGTAGTGCCACACAGCCCCCACTGCCAGGTAGCGCCACACAGACTCCTGCCTAGAAAGTGCCACACAGCCCCCCTCCCAGGTAGTGCCACACAGCCCCCCTCCTCCCTGGTAGTGCCACACAGCCCCCCTCCCTGTAGGTAGTGCCTTTTGGGGTTCCCTCTAGGAAATGCACTGGCTGGGGATTCCGCTTCAGGAAAAACACCTGACGTCACTGTCCATATATGGACAGTGTTGTCAGGGGCAACCCCAGAGCCATAATCCCAGGCAGAGCACTACTAGCACTCTGCCTGGGACTCCTGCTCTACCCCTGACATCACTGTCCATATATGGATAGTGATGTCTGGAGCAGAGCTGAAGTCCTAGGCAGATCGCTAGTAAAGACTCTGCTCCGGTACTCCAGCTCTGGGGAAGCCCCTGGCATCACTGTCCATATACGGCTAGTGATGTCAGGGGCAACCCCATAGCCAAAGTCCTGGGCAGACCGCTACTAGCACACTGCTCTGCTCCTGACAGCACTGTCCATATATGGACAGTGATATCAGGGGCTTCCCCAGAGACAGAGTTCCGGAGCAGAGCCGCTTATAGTGCTCTGCCTGGGACTCCTTCTCACCCTCTGACATCACTGCGCATATATGGACACTGATGTCAGGGGCTTCCCCAGAGACGGAGTCCCGAAGCAGAGCCGCTAGCGCTCAGTCTGGAACTCCTTCTCTCCTCCCGACATCACTGTCCATATATCGACAGTGATGCCGTGACGACGGCAGCGTCAGCCCACCTGCGGCCGAGTGGGCCCACCAAGGGTTGTCCGGGTTCGCCGGGTGCTGACGCCGGCCCTGTGTCCATATATAAGTCTACTAAATATAACCCAGCTATGCACATATACTGTATAATATATGCCATTGGCTGGGGTATATTTAACAGACTTTACAAACTGCATATATTTTGAGTCCATATATAAAGTCTGCTAAATATACCCCAGCCCTGCACATAAATATTTATACATACACATATACACAGTCATACACATTGACATGTGCTCAGACCCCAGACCTAATGTGAAGTATATTCAGTCACATGGTGTTGACTGGACTAGAGAGCACACATATTAGGCTTCGTTCACATCTGCGTCGGGGTTCTGTACGTGGGTCATGTCGGACCTTTCTGTCAGGGGAACCCACAAACGGAAACCATAACTTTCCGTTAGCATTACCATTGATTTCAATGGTGATGCTTCCTTTGCTAATGTTTTCTGTTTGTCTCCGTTCCATAAGGTCCCAGGTTTTTGGGCAGAATCAATAGCATAGTCGAATGCACCATTCCGTCAAAAAAATGGAAACGGAGACAAAACGGAAACCATTAGCAACGGAAGCGTTACCATTGAAATCAATGGTAATGCTAACGCAAATCTATGGTTTCCGCTCGTGGGTTCCCCTGACGGAAAGGTCTGATGGAACCCATGTATGCAACCCTGACGCAGATGTGAACGAAGCCTAAAATGTGTATGACTGTATATATATGTGAAAATATGTGTATATGTGTACATATATATATATATATATATATATATATATATATATATATATATATGTGTGTGCAGGGCTGGGGTATATTTAGCAGACTTTATAAACTTTATATATGGACTCCATACATACTGCATATTTATTTATTTGCAGGGCTGGGGTATAATTTTTCAGACCAGCCACATGGTGTTGATGGGTAGAACTTGCTCAAGGAATCTGGAGCCCATTTTGTGCAAGTTTTCCTGCTTGTTTAGTCTGAAGGTGTGGTGTAATTGGTTGTAAAGGTGCAGCAAATTATAAAGTACTGTACATGTTATTTTTCAGACCAGCCGCATGGTGTCGAGAGGTCGTCTGACATCCATGAATTTGCTGAATGCTTTTTATATATTGCACTGGGCTTTTGTAAAAAATTATTTGGTAGGAGCTATCCAAGATAAAAATATATTTTCCAGAGGTTCCCCAAGGCTGGAAAGGTTGGGAAACACTGATCCAGAGGTTTAAAACCCATCTTGAGCTTGTCCAAATGACACATGTACACGGCTCAATACAACTAAGATATTGAGTACACTTAATGACCCGTGAACCTGTGTCAGTGTTAGGGCATGTGCACACGACCTCTTTTCAGACGTAATGGAGGTGTTTTACGCCCGAATTACGCCGGAAAAGACGGCTCCAATACGTCGGCAAACATCTGCCCATTGCTTGCAATGGGTCTTACGATGTTCTGTGCAGACGAGCTGTCATTTTACGCGTCGCTGTTAAAAGACGGTGCATAAAATTACGGCCACGTCAAAGAAGTGCAGGACACTTCTTGGGATGTAATTGGAGCTGTTTTTCATTGACTCCAATGAAAACCAGCTCCAATTACGTCCGTAAAAGACGCCGCGAAAAACGCGTGCACTTGCAAAAACGTCTGAAATTCTGGAGCCGTTTTCTCCTGAAAACAGCTCCATAATTTCAGACGTATTTGGCGGTCGTGTGCACATACCCATAGACTCTGGATGTATACAAGCCTATTTCCATTCACCAACAGCAAGCAGATATTTTCAAACTGAAGAGGAAATGAAACACAAAGTATATTATAAAACATAATTCCTCATCCATAATACTGTAAAACCCCTTTAAGACTGAATTCATACGCAGCTTTTTGCTGTGTTTTACGTGGCAAAAAAAACGCTGTGGCCAGATATTACTTTAGTCTAAAGTGAAATATTGAAAAGTCTACACAGTTTTTTGGTCTATGCAGTTTTTTTCAAAATGCAGCATGCTCCAGGTTTGGCGTTTTTTTTCCCATAGACTTCTCTATAGGATTTCAAAAATACCAGGAAAAAAACACTGTTTAGAATGCTATAAAAAGAAAACCGCCACCAAAAATGCTTAAACGCAATAAAAACGCCTTGAAATTCATGTGTTCTTTTTTTTTTTATAATCATTTAAAAACGCTGAAAAAGTAGTGTGTGTGTGTGTGTGTGTGTGTGTGTGGCCTAAGGGCTGAAATGTGGCTATAGCCTTGTGATATAGAAGAAATAATGTTGCAGTAAAATGCCTGGCATCTCTTCACTTAAACTCTGTAATATTTTTTCAACATTACATATTATAAAGAATATTTTTTTAAAGTTTGTTTTAGCAATAGACATACCACTATGACTATATGTAAACACATATGCACATACATTTTCTAACATTCCTTTTATTATTATAAATGCATATGTGCAAAGTATTACATTATAGCAAAATGGCATGATGAAAAGCACAGTTCTATGAAAACATTGTTTCATGTGCTAATTAGTAAAAGTCCATAAACTATACTCATTTGGAATAAAAAAACAGCATGCCTTGGGAGTGACAGCCTTAATTTATCATACGGCTCCCATAACTCAGTTCAAGCAGAATAACAGAGTAAGCCAGCACCACCCATTCCAGATGCAAGGAACGCACTCACCCTGGCTGCTTACTACCAGGATGTAATCCGAAATCGCAAGCTATAAGCACAAACCTATATTTCTCTAAATGTAAACTACTTTTCACATCTAATTTCTCATGTTTCATTATACTATATTAATTGTAGAAAGTAAGATTAACTAAAGAAATACATATATAATAGACACTCAAGAACATTCAATTCCTAAGAATGCCAAGAATCAACACCAATCCTCTAGGTAACCAAAGAATACTGTGCTGTAAAAGAGATGTGAAGACTTTATTGAGCAAATGTCTAACTGATGCACATAAGTGGAGTGGCCCATAACAATCACTGCTGTCATTTTTCCAGGCAGCATAAAAATGTAAGCAGCAGCCTCAATGGCTGATATGAGCAATTCAACCACGTTTTCTTTGGTCAATTCATTTTATTTGATCTAGTTTTCACAATTCTCTTCCACTTGCTCCAAGGATATCTAGACATGGTCATACAATGCAGATTTGGTACGTTTATTTTTACATAGGCTTCTCATATTTTATGTTTAAAATAAACATTTAAGGCCTTATTCACAGGAACGTGTGTCAAATCGACCGTGAAAAACGGCTGTTTTTCACATCCAATTTGTATCCGTGTGGGATGCGTTTTCACAGATCCCTCATAGACTTGAGTCTATTGAGGGATCCCTGAAAACGGGCAAAAATTGGACATTTCCTATTTTTTTTCACGGGCCGTTCACACGGTCCGCTAAAACAACGCCCGAATTTGTAAAAGGACGTTAGAAAGGTCTTTTTAGCAATGGATTTTTGCGGGAAATGGTATAGTAGAGGGATTAAGCCCTGCTTTGGTTACTCTTGATGCTGAAAAGGCATTTGATAACGTGCGCTGTAGATGGTTTGGACAGGTTTTAGATGTAATAGGGATACAGGCATCTTTCCAGAACTTCCTTGAAGTATTATATAGAAATCCAATGGCTAGGAATATATATATATCCCCGGTTTTCTGTCAGCATCATTTCCATTGTACAAAGGGACGAGACAGGGATGTTCAATTTCACCCCTGCTTTTTAACTTAGCTCTAGAGCCATTAGCTAGGGGTACTTAATTCAGGGACAGTTATTCTGGGGATAAATATAAAGGGTACACACCTACCTACATACATACATACATACATACATACATACATACATACATACATCCATGTTGATGATATAGTTATTTTTATGGCACATCCAGACAGAGATATGCCTGAAGTACTGACAATGATCAAGAGCTTTGGTGAATTTTCGGGATTTAAACTGAACTTCGGAAAATGTGAACTCTTGAAATTGGGACACACGACAACAGGTCGGTAGAGACGAGAAAGTGTTTGTTGCATCTCCCTAGCACAACATTCAATAGAACACTTGGGGATTAGAGTGGGTCATTGTAATGACAGGGTAGGGAGACAGACAGGTGAGCCCTAATCTACAGCCACTCAGTCCCTGCCTACTTGCAACGACCCGTCCAAAGCGACGGGGTACAACTGGGCGACGGTCCCTACGCTCAGTAAGTGCAAGACAGACGAACAGACAAGGGAACACAGAAGCTAGGGAAACGGGGCAGCTGCCCACGGAGACACCGTGAGCAACAAGAGTAGTGAACGAGCCGAGTCAAACCAGGAGAGAACGAGGTACCAAACGCTGAGCAGGAGAGTGGTCAGAAAGCCAAGGTCAATAACAAGCAGATGATGAGTAGTACAAGCAGCAACAGCAAGCCAGGAAACAAGCATAGAAGAATCACAGGCAAAGGAGGAACAGGAAAGGCAGGTATAAATAGACAGTGGGCGGGAGCTAGCTCCGTCTGGCCAGGCTGTGATAGGCTCTCCCACTCCTAAGCCTGCCATCCTGAGTGGTGGAAGATGGAGTCAGTCTCACAGACATAGGAGCAGGTGCAGACTGATTGCCCACGGGCGTCGACACAGAAGCTGTGTCTGGCAAATCCTTTACAGTACCCCCCCTTTTATGAGGGGCCACCGGACCCTTTCTAGGTGGACCTGGTTTATTGGGGAAACGAAGGTGGAACCTCCTGAGCAATACCCCAGCGTGAACATCCCGGGCGGGTACCCAAGTCCTCTCCTCAGGCCCGTATCCCCTCCAATGGACCAGGTACTGGAGGGAGCCTTGGACCATCCTGCTGTCCACAATCTTGGCCACCTCGAATTCTACCCCCTCAGGGGTGAGAACAGGGACCGGAGGTTTCCTCGAGGGAGCCAAGGACGGGGAGCAGCGTTTAAGGAGGGAGGCATGAAAGATGTCGTGCACTCGAAAAGACGGGGGCAACTCCAGTCGGAAGGAGACAGGGTTAAGGACTTCAATGACCTTGTATGGCCCTATAAACCGGGGAGCAAACTTCTTGGACGGGACTTTAAGGCGCAAATTTCTAGAAGATAGCCACACCAGATCCCCGACCACAAACAAGGGGTTAGCAGAACGTCTTCTATCTGCCTGAGTCTTTTGTATGCTCTGGGATGCCTCTAGGTTCTTCTGAACCTGGGCCCAGACTGTGCACAGTTCCTGATGAACGACATCTACCTCGGGATTGTTGGAACTACCAGGTGAAAGGGAGGAGAACCGTGGATTAAACCCAAAATTACAGAAAAAGGGGGAGACCCCTGACGAGTTACTGACCCGGTTATTAAGGGAAAATTCGGCGAGGGGAATGAATGAGACCCAATCATGTTGACAGACAGAGATAAAACACCTTAAATATTGTTCTAGAGACTGATTAGTCCTCTCCGTTTGGCCATTAGTTTCAGGATGGAAAGCCGAGGAGAAGGACAGATCAATCTCCAACTTTTTACAGAAGGCTCTCCAAAACAATGAAACAAATTGTACCCCTCTGTCAGAAACAATATTGACAGGAACCCCATGAAACCCCATGTGTTTGACAAACAAGGTAGCTAACGTCTTAGCATTGGGTAGTTTCTTGAGGGGCACAAAGTGGCACATCTTACTGAAGCGGTCTATTACAACCCACACCACCGACTTGCCTTGAGATGGGAGGCAAATCAGTGATAAAATCCATGGAGATATGGGTCCAAGGTCTCTGGGGAATGGGCAAAGAACATAGTAAGCCCGCTGGTCGGGACCTGGGAGTCTTGGACCTAGCACAAACCTCACAAGCGGCGACGTAGGCCTTAACGTCTTTAAGCAACCCAGGCCACCAGTAGTTTCTGGCAATGAGGTGCTTGGTACCCAGGATGCCTGGATGGCCAGATAGTGCAGAGTCATGATTTTCCCTAATACAAAATACAAGCAGGATCTTCCTCCGAAGGAGGGCTGGCCATGAAGCTACGCGACAGTGCATCAGCCTTAATATTTTTAGACCCAGCCCTATAGGTGACCAAAAAGTTGAATCTGGTAAAAAATAATGCCCATCAAGCTTGTCTCGTGTTTAGCCTCCGGGCAGATTCTAAGAAAACCAGATTCTTGTGGTCGGTAAGGACCGTTACCTGGTGCCTAGCCACCTCCAGGAAGTGGCGCCACTCTTCAAATGCCCATTTAATGGCTAAGAGTTTGCGGTTGCCAATATCATAGTTACTCTCAGTGGGCGAAAACTTCCTGGAGAATTAGGCACAGGGACAGAGATGGGTGAGGGACCTGGTACCCTGGGACAAGACAGCACCCACTCCCACCTCGGAGGCGGCAACCTCCACGATGAATGGCTCCATTTGGTTGGGCTGAACCAGCACTGGGGCCGAGATAAAGCACTTCTTAAGGCCCTCAAAAGCCTGGACAGCCTCAGGAGGCCAGTGGAGGAGATCAGAACCTTTGCGAGTGAGATCCGTAAGAGGCTTAGCGATGACCGAGAAGTTAGCAATAAATCTCCTGTAATAATTAGCGAATCCCAGGAAGCACTGTAACGCCTTCAGGGAGGCAGGTTGGACCCATTCCGCCACAGCCTGGACCTTGGCGGGGTCCATGCGGAATTCATGAGGAGTGAGGATTTGACACAAAAATGGTATCTCTTGTACCCCAAACAAACATTTTTCGGTCTTAGCAAACAGTTTGTTTTCCCGAAGGACCTGGAGCACCTTCCTGACATGCTCAATGTGGGAGGACCAGTCCTTGGAAAACACAAGTATGTCATCAAGGTACACTACAAGAAATACCCCCAGGTAGTCTCTTAAAATCTCATTTATGAAATTCTGGAAGACCGCGGGAGCATTACACAACCCAAAGGGCATGACGAGGTATTCGTAATGACCTTCGGGCGTGTTAAACGCAGTCTTCCACTCATCCCCCTCTTTGATGTGGATAAGGTTATAAGCCCCCCGTTAGATCAAACTTAGAGAATATTGGGCCTCCTGAACCTGATTGAAGAGATCAGGAATCAACGGAAGGGGGTACTGGTTCCTTACAGTGACCTTATTCAAGTTCCGGTAGTCGATGCACGGCCTAAGACCACCATCCTTCTTCCCTACGAAGAAGAAGCCAGCACCTACTAGAGGGGCGAATGTAACCCTTGGCCACACATTCCTGGATATACTCTCTCATGGCTTCACGTTCGGGACAAGAGAGATTGAATATCCTACCCTTAGGGAGCTTAGCTCCTGGTACCAAATCGATTGCGCAATCGTATTCTCTATGAGGAGGTAACACTTCGGAGGCCTCTTTAGAGAAAACATCAGCGAAGTCCTGAACAAACTCAGGTAGAGTGTTCACCTCCTCAGGGAGAGAAATAGAATTAACAGAAAAAGATGACGTCATGCATTCATTACCCCATTTGGTAAGATCCCCAGTATTCCAGTTAAACATGGGATTATGCATCTGCAACCAGGGAAGGCCTAAAACCAAATTGGACGATAATCCCTGCATCACCAGTACAGAGCACTGCTCCAAATGCATGGAGCCAACAAGGAGTTCAAAAACAGGGGTATGCTGTGTAAAATAACCATTAGCAAGAGGAGTGGAGTCGATACCCACTACCGGGACAGGTTTAGGAAAGTCAATCAATGGCATAGCTAGAGACATAGCAAATTCCACAGACAAAATATTAGCAGAAGACCCTGAATCCACGAAGGCACTGCCGGTGGTAGACCTACCACCAAAAGAGACCTGAAAGGGAAGCAAGATTTTATTAGGTTTCATCTTTACGGGAAGTACCTGTGCGCCCAAGTGACCTCCCCGATGATCACTTAGGCGCGGAAGTTCTTCCGGCTGCTTATTCTTACGCCTAGGACAGTTGTTCACTTGATGCTTGTCATCCCCACAGTAGAAGCAGAGACCATTCTTCCTGCGGAACTCACTACATTGTTGGGGGGACACGGAGGCCCCGAGTTGCATAGGTATATCCGAGTCTTCCGTGTATGAACGAAGCAACGGAACCTCGAGAGGCATCATGGGGGAGTCAGAGTAGAAGGCACAAAAACGCTCAAGTCGTCGTTCCCTGAGACGTCGGTCAAGTCAGACCACTAAAGCCATAACCTGATCTATGGAGTCAGCAGAGGGATAGCTAACTAGCAGGTCTTTCAGGGCGTTCGACAGACCCAATCTAAACTGGCACCTCAAGGCAGGGTCATTCCACCGAGAAGCTACACACCACTTCCTAAAGTCAGAACAATACTCCTCTACAGGTCTATTACCCTGACGTAAGGTCACCAGCTGACTCTCGGCAAAGGCAGTCTTGTCAGTCTCGTCATAAATGAGCCCGAGAGCAGAAAAGAAAAGATCAACGGAGGAAAGTTCAGGGGCGTCAGGAGCCAAGGAGAAGGCCCATTCTTGGAGCCCGTCCTGGAGCCGGGACATAATTATACCCACCCGCTGGCTCTCAGAACCTGAGGAGTGGGGCTTTAAGCAAAAATAAGCCTACAACTCTCCCGAAAGGAGAAAAAAGTCTTCCGGTCCCGAGAACCGGTCAGGCAACTTGAGGTGGGGTTCAAGAGGTAAGGGGCACTACCAGGGAAGCATCACGCAGGTTGTCCCTCTGAGCCAGGGCCTGGACCTGTAGGGAGAGGCCCTGCATCTGCTGAGCCAGGGTCTTAAGGGGGTCCATAGATGTGTCAGGGACCAGGGTAGACTAGGTATATGGGCCTGTGATTATGTAATGACAGGGTAGGGAGACAGACAGGTGAGCCCTAATCTACCCGCCACTCAGTCCCTGCCTACTTGCAACGACCCGTCCAAAGCGACGGGGTACAACTGGGCGACGGTTCCTACGCTCAGTAAGTGCAAGACAGACGAACAGACAAGGGAACACAGAAGCTAGGGAAACGGGGCAGCTGCCCACGGAAACACCGTGAGCAACAAGAGTAGTGAAGGAGCCAAGTCAAACCAGGAGAGAACGAGGTACCAAACGCTGAGCAGGAGAGTGGTCAGAAAGCCAAGGTCAATAACAAGCAGATGATGAGTAGTACAAGCAGCAGCAGCAAGCCAGGAAACAAGCATAGAAGAATCACCGGCAAAGGAGGAACAGGAAAGGCAGGTATAAATAGACAGTGGGCGGGAGCTAGCTCCGTCTGGCCAGGCTGTGATAGGCTCTCCCACTCCTAAGCCTGCCATCCGGAGTGGTGTAAAATGGAGTCAGTCTCACCGACATAGGAGCAGGTGCAGACTGATTGCCCACGGGCTTCGACACAGAAGCTGTGTCTGGCAAATCCTTTACAGTCATACCTCAAACTAGTTATACAAACTGAACTGCCCCCCCTTAATCCAAAAAATACAACAGGATGTGACCAGATGACATCATTTACCTTTACACTTATTGAGAAAAAATCCTCTTTTAAAAATGATGAGCATCTCCAGGTTACTTTATCCCTTACAAACAATACCCATATTATTGAAACATCTAGACGTTATGAAACTTAACCAGATGATGACACATTTTCTGTGGCAGGGAAGACGTCCTTGTATTCATCTACATAAAGTGATGGCAACCAAGACCGATGGAGGAATAGTGGTGCCAAACATACAGGGTTACCTATTAGCATTTATGGCAGGGCACGTAATTGATTGGGTGCAATGCACTAGCTTTTATTCTGACTATGAGTTGGAAAGAAAGTTTGCTACTCCTTGGGATCGGTCTGCTCTGTTACATGCTATTATCAAACAATTACCACCTGCAATTAAAAGATCATTGATATGCAGGGACACTATTGTGGCCTGGAGATCCCTTCGTAAATGCATAAAACTACCAAAGAGATTATCAAAACATTTGCTACTTTGGTCCTTCCCAGCCTTTCCTCAAGGGAAAACTAATAAACTATTCAGTGAATAGTTGGATAAAGGCATAACACGAATGGCTCATCTCCTACATGACTCAGAACCTAGATGGTATAATAAGAACTCATATAAAAATATAACCTGAACCATTTCAAAATATTCCATTTGCGCAAATAAAAAAAGTTCATTATGGATGGGTTGAGAGATGTTAGACGTGAATTCCAGACAAACAAAATGCATAAAATGCTTTTCTCCAATACTTCTTGTTTATGTACAGTATATCAGTATTATATGGAAGATTGAGGGAGCACTTACTTACAAAACCACCTGCACAATTCTTTCAAGCATGGGCAAGTCAGCTAGCCGACCCAGATTTGGAAGATAAGATAGCTAAAGGATGGAGAATGGTAAGGAAAGCAATAATCTGTGAGAAATGGAGAGTCACTCATTTTCGATTGATGCACAGAGCAATCTATGCGTTTAATTTGCCACCTACACTGCTCAAGTCCGATAGAATAACCTGCTGTCCAAGATGCACTCTTGATAAGGCAGATCTTTTTCATGTTATTTGGTTTTTCCCTAAATCCCAATTATTATGGTCCCAAGTACTACATTTAATATCCTTCATGTGGAATATGGACATTCCATGGGAACTTACTTCTTATCTTTTTCATTATTGGGAAATGGGTAAACAGGTGGGAACAAACACAAGGAAGCATTTATCAATTTTATTTCACTCCATATGCCTAGCTACTAAAAGAGTTTTATTACTACATTAGCTTCGACCAACAGTTCCATCTACACAGGATATATTAGACCAAATGAAGAAATTATTATTTCTAGAAAGAACATACACAGAAACAAGAAAGGAAAAACAATCCATAATCTTCCAATCATCTCAAGGTAATTAATCTTTCCACACATACCTTTTCTGCCTCAGATATGGAGGTATTGGAAAAGGGATTGACCTTTTCCCCATGTGCTCGATTCGACACATTCTCTGGAATCAAAGATCTCCATATTCTTGGTCGATCTTTGATTTATAAAAAATTCTTTCATAGGTCCAAGTACGATGAAACCTTTACCACCGTTACCGAACAGCAAACTTTACGTCATCTGGAGGAATTGTTGAGGGAACAGGAGCATGATCCATCAGGTAAAGTTCCTTTGTCCATAAGGGTTAAATCCAAACGTTTCCCCGCAATGACTATGTGCCCAGCGGTAGATCTGTTTGTGAAATCAGTTAGCCGCGAATTTGAAAAAATACCCAATAACATAAAAAATTATAATCTGTCAAAATTGCAACGACAAAGTCTTAATAAATTAACCAAGTTGGATGATGTTGTATTCAAAGCAGCTGATAAAGGTGGAAACGTTGTAATTTGGCCATGTACAATGTATGAAACTGCGGCATATAGACAACTACATGATAAAAATTGCTATAAGAAACTAACATACAATCCTTTGTGTGCTTTTAGATCAGACTTAGAAAGGATACTAACGAAGGCCTTGCTAGACAGCATCATTACAAAGGAACTGCATGAAGCACTTACTCCTGTTGAACCCACGATTTCAACATTTTATTTACTACCTAAGGTCCATAAAAAACCACCGCAGTTAACTCATTTCTCCATGCTTCTTCCTCTCACCCTATACAGACCATACGATCAGTTCCAACAGGTCAATTCTTGAGGATTAAAATTTGTTCCTCAACGGAGGTATTTGAAAAACAAGTATATGACCTCACAAATCGTTTTCTTGCCCGTGGATACAGTAAAAGGTCTATAAAAAAAGCGTACCATCGTGCCAAGAATACTTCAAGGGAAAATCTTTTATTCCCTAAACCAAAAAATAAATCTGAAGTGCAGGTAAGATTTATCACTGAGTACCATCCATGGTGGTTTCAGATGAAATAAATTATGAGACAGTTTTGGCCCATCTTACTTACAGATCCTACCATTGAAAAATACATCACTAAATATCCAAGTGTCTCCGCTCGACGTTCAAGAAATCTTAAAGACCACCTTGTTAGATGTCACTATCAACGTAAAAGCCAGAAGTTTCCCTTTGGCACTAAGGGCCCGAAGTGGGGCTGCAAGGCATGTGGACGCTGCATCGCATGTTCCAACATTGAGAAAGCAATGTCATTCACTGATTCAGCGGGTAAGCGTACCTTTAGTATCACACATTCCATTACTTGCTCAACTAAAGCAGTAGTTTACTATGCCACCTGTCCTTGCCCCAAAATATATGTTGGCCTCACTACTAGAGAGCTCAAATTTCGGGTCAGAGAGCATGTTCGAGATATTATGGGAGCAACAGAGATAGGAACCTTTGAAACGTTAAATCCTGAAGCAAGACACTTTAAGCTTCATCATTCATGTGACCCAACGAAATTAAAAGTAAGGGGTATTGACTGTATTGAACCCAATATCCGAAAGGGTGAAATTTCAAAAAACTTGGCACAATGTGAATCCAAGTGGATTTGGACTCTGGGGACGATGCGTCCTCTTGGATTAAATTAAATTTTTTCTCCATTCCTTTGACCATTGACCTCCAGCGGGTCATTTTAAGTATGTTTTATGTATTCTTTAAATTTTGTGATTTAGAATAATGTCAATGGTTTCTAATGGCCTTCCTTTTCATCATAGATTATGTTGGTTTCATCACATCTGGAGAGAATAGAGTTGTGAATGCTGCGATAGAAATAATTGATTAATCTAATGAAGAACAATATATTAGTGATGATTTTTCACTTGTTATTCATCATCTATTATCCCATTTGTTATTTATATTTTTTTATTATTTTCATTATTTTTATTTTTCATTCACTTATTTTTGTGTTATATATATGCAGTATTGTTCCTTTATTTTTTGATTTGTATTTATATGAATAGCTTCATCAATTAACAAAAATGTGTTAAATAAATATGGGTATATCTATGTTTGGCACTTATATATTTTTACACATTTTAATATCTGCACCATATTGTTCATGTTATTTTTCACAATTATTCATTATTTCATTCACTGCATATTCAGATTTTGTAATTATCAACATACACTCTTTTATATATATATATTTTCACTTATATACATATGGTTTTCATGTTTATTTTATCAGAATATCTGCAAATTTCACACATTATATAATATGTTATTTGATCTATTTGAGATGTTTGTTAACATCACTTTTAATTCACTGAAGTGATATGAGTAAAATATATAACTTTATTTCATAACTCTCTAAAAACAGGGGTACAATCACCACTGTGAAAAGCCCCACCGTGTGTGTTAAAAACGTATTAAACAATATACTCCAGGTCCTGATTCAATTGTAAACCCTATATAACTGGATGTACCACAAAGATACCAAAATGGAATCAGCGTTTGAACATTGGTGTAACAGTGGTTAAAACCCTCAAACACACTGGAGCCCGCGATTACCGCACCAAAAAACTCCTAATGCTCAGGTACACAACAATCCCACTGTCTCCTACGCTCTAATTCCTCACTTGAAACCAACCCTACGCGTTTCAATATACTTATTATCAGGGGTCTGTAGCTTGATAAGTCTGGCCAGGATGCCAGCGATATTACTTCAGCAGCAGATATTCTGCTGTACACCACGGAAGCATGCTCGCATAGATATCAGCGGCATGTTTCCCTACGGGACTCTGAGTTACTATGAACACATAACTCCTCCCCCCGGCCTCGGTGGCGCACTCCATTCCAGCCAATCACACTCATCCACCAGATTCGTGACGCCTGACCATGTGACCACCGGCCGTCAGTGACATACCCGGAAGCCACATCGACAGCATCAAAACGAACGCGCAGGCGCAGTGGAGGCTGTAGGAACACCTTATGGCCGCACAGGAGCTCATTTTAATCGAGGATGGAGTTTAGCAATAATAATGGGTTTGGGTATATATTGCGGGTCAGCTCAGGACCGCAATCGGACTACCATCGATAAAACACCATCCCTATAGATACATATTGCATGAATGATTGAATGATACAATGTCTACCACACTTAGAATTTTGAATCACTTACTGAAACCAAAGCACCATGTCTATTAGCTTTAAATGGCATAATGCAAGCTGCTGTACAAGGACTTGGCACAACGGCCATATATCTGCCTGAAAAATCCTCATGATATACAACCGATAGGGATGCATATTCAAATAAAACAGGCATAATTTGTCTGCTCGTTTAACCCCTTTGGCTGTACACACTCCAATCTATAAATCCATTGAGCTTCTTTACACAGAATGAGGTTGTCCCAATCCCCTCCCCGCTTAGGAGGACGTATTAGTTCAATTTCCTGAAATTTTAGACATTCTGCTCTGCCCTGATGTTTAGCATGTACATGTTTGGATATAGGGGTGTCTCTCACATTAACAACATCACCAACATGTTCTCTAATCCGGCGCCGAAACTGCCGCACCGTTTTGCCCACATAATTCAAGGGGCATGGACATTTAATTAAGTAAACCACTCCTGCTGTTTTACAATTCACGAAGTCTCGGATATCATACTCCACCTTCGTGGTAACACTTTTGAATTTTTTCCCACTCTGGATAAAATCATAGGCTTTACAACTGCCACATCTGTGTGCCCGGTACCTGCCTATCCAGCCAAGTTCCTTTATGTGTGATGGGGTCAAAGCAACTCTGCATCACCCTGTCCCTAATGTTTTTACCTCTACGGAACGTTACTGAAGGCCACTGTGTGATATGGTCCGCCAAGTCTACATCAGCACTTAAGATACGCCAGTATCTTTTTAAAATTTTCATGATTTCAGTTTGTTTAGAATCATAAGTGCCTATAAGTCTCGTGACTCTTTCTTCTTTTCGCAGTCTAGGGACAAGAAGACTCTGCCTATCTGCATCCCTTGCTCCTTCATAGGCCTTTCTGATTACCCCCTTAGGGAAACCCCTATCCTTTAGTCTATTTGTGAGGTCCTGCGCCTGTATCTCAAAATCCTCCATCGAACTACAGTTCCGGCGTACTCTCATAAACTGGCCTCTAGGGATCCCTCGTTTGGGGGGATAAGGGTGGCAACTGTTCCATTGAAGGAAACTGTTGGTAGCTGTTTCCTTACGATGTACTTTGGTATGTATTGTGCCTTCATTAGTTTTGATGATCTTAAGGTCTAAAAAGGATAATTCTTTATCGCTGATTTCACAAGTAAACCTTAGCCGTAGATCGTTTACATTAAGGGCTGCCACAAAAGTGTTAAATTCCTCCTCTGTTGAATTCCAAAACAGCAACACGTCATCAATATATCTAATCCAGATTCCTATTGATGAAGTCCATTTAGCAAATCTGTCCCCAAATACTACTGTCTCTTCCCACCAGCCGAGAAATAAATTTGCATAGGTGGGAGCAGTCGGACTCCCCATTGCTGTACCACGTTGTTGGTGGAAAATGCGGTCTTCAAAGATAAGTACATTTCTCTCCAACACAAAATGTAGCAATTGCAAGACAAGCTGGTTATGAGCCCCATATAGAGTCCCTCTAGATTTTAAGAAATACTCCACTGCTTCACAACCAAGTCTATGTGGAATAGAAGAATACAAAGCCTCTACGTCCAGGGTGGCCAAAAATGTATTGTGTTCCAATGTGATACCCTCAATTTGTTTCAAAACATCCATAGTATCACGTACATATGATGTAAGGCCCAATACAAATGGACGCAACACTTGGTCGATATATGTGCTCACATTCTGGGTTAAATTGTTAATGCCTGACACAATAGGTCTGCCACGTAAGGGAGGTTACCCTGGATTTTGGGCAGGCTATAGAAACATGCCATGATGGGAAATTGTGGGAACAAAAAGTCAAATTCACTAGCACTGATCAGAGACTTGCTCTTTGCATCACGCAAAATAACCAAAAGTTCCTTCTTGAACAGTGCTGTGGGATTAACCTTTAAAATGGTATAACAGTCAGGATTGAGCAAAATGTCCTCACACATTCTTTTATAGTCATCTCTGCTCATGACCACGATGTTCCCACCCTTATCGGATGTTTTTAAAATGATATTTTGTCTTTTTTCCAAGGTGGTAAGAGCTACTCATTCAGACCAAGACAGATTGTTATCCATGCCCCTCATATCCTGACTCAAAGCCCTAATCTCATCTCCCACCATGTCAACAAATAAATCCACATTAGTGAAATCTCCCAATGGCGGCAACTTCCTACTTTTAGTTTTTAGATTGGTAAAAGGCCCTAGTCCTGGGGCTCTACCTGCTTCCTCAAGCAACCCTTCCAAGGCTTCTAGGCCTTCCAGATCCGATTCTTCTAAACCCATTTCCATAAATTTTTTGCGGTTGTGATGTTTAAAAAACTTAATCCACTTTAATTTACGAGCAAACAGATTTAAATTCTTGATCCAGGTAAATGAATCAAACTTCACTGTGGGGACAAATGAAAGCCCCTTCTCTAATAACATGATCTCAGATGCACTCAGATTATATTCAGATAAATTAATAATTTGTAACTTATCCGTTCCTCTTCCCTTTATTAATCCTTTTGTCCCCTCAGCATGTAGCGGGAAATGGGAGGATTGTTGGATAAAAAATTACTGCCACTATTGGAAGAAGCTCTAGCCTGCCCTCTACTCCTGCCTCTGGCACCTCCCCTATATTTCTGTCTACCACCACCAGTCCCAAAGAAAGGACCCACTCTTTCAGAGTCTGTTGTTTCACTCTCAGATGTGGAGGGGTCAGATTCTTTTAAACCCCTATTAGACTGCTGGTGCTGCTGTTGTTGTTGATTAACAAAATCGTAAGCCTTTTTCTCTCTAAACTCCTGCAGATCTCTCTGGAATTGAAAGTGCTTACGCTCTTTTAGATGATTAATAAACCTCTCCAAGGATTGTTGTAAGATTTTGTCCTTTTTATCAAAACCTGGGGTATCTACCAGAGTCTTGACTGTCTCAATTTCTTTTTTCAATTCAGCACTGATATGATCAAACTGGATTTTCTCTTCCTCAACCAAAATTTGCATTAATCTCAGTGAACTCCCTGTGATCTCCTGCTCCCACCACTCTTTTATATTAGGTGTCTTTAATCTAGAGGCTGGGGCAATAGGGACTCTCAGGCCTCTCGGTACTATTTTATTCTTGAGATAGTTCTCCAGACTCTGAATTTCCCACCAACTCCTTGTATAATCCTTATGTAATCTAGTGAGGTTTTTAAAGGTGGATTTAAGGGACGCACCCTGTGCTGTATGCACAAGTTCACACTCGGAGAAGACACTTTTAGCCTCACTCATCCATCCTTCTGTACTTAAATCAGAGAGTGCAAAGGCTGCCATACCCAGATGTACTGTACTATATTATATAATGAACTGCAAAAATTCGTAGTTACTATTAACATCACTTTTAGCTTTGCTTGATTTTCTTTCTCACATTTTTCAGATCACTATATCATATTATTGTAGTGCCAACATGTATGATAATTACAGCAATTGAATTACTGCTCTAAATGGGCATTCAATCTCCTTCTCAATTCTCTATATATTCACTCCTCGGTTTAGCTATTCAATCAGAAATGTATTCATATATACATTGACTTAACTTACATCGTAATGTGTGCTTTGCCGAGCGTTTACGTCAGGGGGAGGGGCTGGGCTGTCTTGCGGTCCGTCCGTGTCTGTGTCGTGGTGGGCGTGGTTTTGCGGCGTCAGACGTCGCTGACCCACGCCCATTTCGATGACGCGTGGCCGGAAGTACGCTGTCGGCCATCTTTACACCTGGCGCATGACGCCAGAACAGGCAAGCTCACTGCAATAAGTGATTACTTTCATGTTTACCTGATTGGATGGACGAACTTTAAAATAAAGGCCCCCGCTAGAGAGACGCCACCCCCGGACGAAGGCATTCCGCAGAAACGCGCGTCGGGTCTGACGTTCTATCTCTGCAGAGGATTTAACATGGGTATGTTTTTTTCTATCATCAGTGTGCAGCTCTGTTTAGGCCTTTCAAGGCATTTATGATTGTATTTCATTGCCACTTGAGCATTACACTTGTACTTTTATAGAGTGATTTATTTCACTGGGGTCTTACATCCGTCTTTTGGATAGACTGACACCTTATGTGTATATTATTACACTGTTCATGCCCTTTTCTTGCTTAATTGCTTGCATTTGTTCTCTGCATTGATAGATGTTTTATTCATGCTCTGCATGACTCATCTTTTATTGTTGTTATTTCCAATAAAATTAGTATTTTTCTATCATTCATCTGTTGTGCTAATTGTACCACGCACTCTGTAGGTTGTGTACTAAGTATTGTGGGTCAATGCACCAAGGTATACTTGGTTTAACTATGGTCTTGTCTTAAATATGGTTAATAGTATACACTTTCCATGTGTATACTGGCAAGATCGCTTCCTGAATGTACCAATAGGTTTTTGTCCTCTGGCTTCTAATGCTAGTTTCACCGGGTCCTTTCCTAGTTATATAAACATAAAAATGAGCTTTCACATAATGGTGGATGCTTCTCCTTTCAGTTCCACTGGAAAGGTGCTGACGTGCAATATATCACATTTAGGTTGATTTTAATACCTGCATGAAGTTTGTATGTCATTTCCTCTGGCTACTCTAGTTTCCTTCCACACTCCAAAAAAACATACTAATAGGTTATTTGGCTTCCCATGAAATTGTTTGTGTGTCTTAGATTAGAAATTAGACTGTGAGCCCCAGTCAGGACAGGGATGTGAATAGTCAATATCTCTGTACAGTGCTGTAGAACATGTTAGTGCTATATAAGCTAAAGAAATAAAAAGAAAAAAATAACTTGAATATGTTACCCAACTATACAAACTGTTTGTGTTTCTGTAATAAAGTCCTGTGATTACAGCAGCCTCAGCACTGATTTAATCACTGCTATGTGGGGGGTATTATCACATGAGTGTACCAATAGGGGGGGAAGAGAAGTGTGCAGAATAACAAGGGTAATGTAGCTGGCAAGTGCGAAGAAATAGTGACCGGGCTGCAGCTCCACTATATCTTAAAGACAGCAGACAACAACTTCCTGTTCGAGAATTAGGAAGGAGAGGTCTGTAGCCCAAATGGCTGAGCTTTGAAGGGTAAGACTTCAGAAAGATACTATGCATGAGCGTCTAAGAGCACTGTGAAGTTCCTATTTCTTAAAGGAGGTATACTATAATAAGACATCTCCATTCCATCACCAATCACCAGAGTTCAAATCCTTTTTACTATGAGAAATGCTTTCACCTAAAACTCTCTCACCCAGAGCAAAATACTCTATATGAACCACAAAACAGAATGAGAGAAGTCGAATGACAACTACTCTGTGCATGTATCTCAGACAGAAAAGAAGTTGTCACTTTTTAAACCGATTCATTATCTAGATGGCACAAGTAATGAAAAAACTATAGGCACCTGGAAGGTAGGAGCTTCATATCTGAATAGACCTGTATTTTAGTCTAACCAGCAGGATGGGGTCTATTATAAATCTACTATCGCAAATTGCAATAAGACAGAAGACAATAGCACACACAACCCAACAATAACTGCTCAGTGTCTGGCCGTATCAATGCAAGTCTACATATTCAATGTTAGACTAGGATTATATGTTAAAATTCTACTCCCGCATCAAACGGATTTCCGTAAAATTAATCAATTTTACGTTGGTCTTATTATAATTACATGTAAGAATTATCACAATGATACTGCATGCCCATTTTGCTTCTAATAATCGCTACGTACGATATTCGCAGCTACTTTATATGAAATGTTTCTTAAATGTTCATAATGAGTAAAATGGAGGCACTAGGGTCAATAAAACATACCAGGGCAGTTCGTTTTTTCATTCTGGTCTTTTAAATGCAAATTTCCAAGGTGCTCTGCACACTGTAGGTCCTTATCACAACAGGAAAGGTGAGAAGTTGTCAAAACATTGAAGCCCACTCTGACATCACTTCCTGCTCTGCACCTATTGGCTGAAGCTGCTTCTCATATACTTCCTGCACTGCCTGTCCCCTGCACTTGATTCTAAGAATACTGAGAATTCCCTGCTCCATTTTAGCTGCTTCCTTCTGCATTTAAATGAGACGGCAGGGAGTATTATCTGAAATTGGTGCAAAGAACTCAAAGTATTGAGTATTAGGTGCCGAGTGACTGCAGGGGACGGGCAGAGAAGAAATTCTATGAGCTGCAACCTGTCTATAGCTACAGGACACTGAGGTATGCCAGAGTAGGGGGCATCATTTTGGCAATTTCTTCTTTACAGCCCATTTGTGTTTCTTTCTGCAGTGTCAGGAAATATAGTGTATAGAGCACTTTAAGGACTTGCATGGGACCAGAGTGGAAGAATTAACTGCCCTGATATGTTGAATGACCCTAGTCGGTCCATTTTAATCATTATAAAGATGTGCCTGGAGCTTCACTTTAAACAATTTCTGAGTTACAAAGTTATATTACAATATAGTCTCAGGGGAGTATTGTGTTTTGCTTTTTAGCTTACTATTAAGCATTTTTTTTTTAGACAATTTTACTTCAACCTTACAAATTATCGTGAGCTCTTGCAGGCAGGTTTCATTCTCCTTTTGTCTTTTTCATTTGTTTTCATTGCTTGTCATTTTATCTGTTTGTTGCTTCCCCAATTGTAAAATGTGGCAGAACACTGAACAGTGTATTTGTGGTCATATGACCAGCCAGTCATCTGTCAACGTGTAGGGGAAGCTGCTACTTTATGTATTCAAAGAGGACTGGGTATCATCTAATCACTGCAGGCCAGTGACATAACATCCCATGGCATTGATTGAACAATGTGGCCTGTCCATCCCTATGGACAGACCCTACAAGAACTGGAGGCGAGCTGCAGCACGTGACCAAAGAACAACTTTCAATGTTAAGTATATTTATATTTTACGGTTTGGGCCATAAATCTTTTAAAATCGGGATTTGACCGTGAAAACACAGCCTTAGTTAGTATAGGGGGATGGAAAAATGATATGCCTATAGAATCCCCAAATTTATTTGCATGCGAAAATTGTTTGGCGCATTCCTGTGGTTTTGCCGTTTCTTTAACACATGCACCTGGGAACGTAGACATGTGTGGTATATACCAAATCCTCGCATCTTACGGTTCATTGTAAAGCTAATTTTTTTGCATAACGGGTCTACTTGAGTACACATTGTAGTCACAAAGTTGAATTTTTATGCAAATTTTGCGTATAATCACTGATTCAAAGTTGCGTGAAGGTGGTTATTTGTATATATTATTAAGTTGTTTGCTGTGCACTCTCAAAAGATGTAGCATAGTAGCGGTTTGCCATGTGCAGTTTACATTTTTAACGCATTTGTGGATGATGGCCAAATATTGCATGGCTATATGAAATTTTCATTCTTTGGTCAATTATTTCTAAAAAAAAAATGTTGATGTGTGGTGCATCTAATTTTCTGCTTGGCTCACACTTTAATAAAAAATGTGTACAAAATGACATTTGTGGCTAAAAGATTGCACTTTGACACGAAATTGCCTGACGGTGCCTATGTGTATAAAGTGCTGAGGGGCATTTTGATAATGTGCCAGGTGTATAATTTCAGAAAACATGGGGTTGAGTATGATTCTTTATTTTGAAATTTCGTTTTTTTTTTGTACATGTCAAAAGTTTGAAAATTGTCTTGGCTACCAGAGGTGCAAAAAGTCGAAAAACCTGTGGCAGCAAAAGGGTTAAATGGCATTAGTAAAAATTGCTTTTCAGGCTCCAGATTTTGTTCCTGACCTCCGATATACAGTTGTGGAAAAAATTGTTGGTACCCTTCTGTTAAAGAAAGAAAAACCCACAATGGTCACTGAAATAACTTGAAACTGACTAAAGTAATAATACGTTTTAATTTACTGAAAATCAACTAATGTAAATCAGACATGTAAATGAGCCCTGATCTAAATCCCATTGGGCATCTGTGGAAGGAGCTGAAACATGCAGTCTGGAGAAGGAACCTTCAAACTGAGACAGCTGGAGCAGTATCCTCTCGAGGAGTGAGCCAAAATACCTGTGGACAGGTGCAGAAGTCTTATTAAGGGTAAGGCCACAAGGAGCGGCCCTGACACGGTCGCAACGCGGCTAACAACCGCGCCGGCACCAAGGTCGGTGCGGCTGTCAAACAGCCTGTTAGTGGCCGCATGTTAATGCGGGTAAACGATCCCTTTATCTGCAAAATCGTGCGGCCATGAATTAATACACCCTTTGTGGCTGCACGATTTTGCAGGTTACAACAAGTTACCCCCTATTCATTCTCTATGGCTGCGCCGGAAATAGCCAAACACTGCACTCGGCTATCTCCAGAGCCCCCTAGAGAATGAATGGAGCGGCAGTGCGCATGAGCATGTAACCAGAATACTCCTTAAGGCCCCATGTACACGACCGTGCCCGCAATCCCGGCCCGCGATTGCGAGCACGGCCGGCCGCTGACTGACAGCCCGCAAAATGCGAAAGAACGGACATGTTCCATAAATTGACTGCCTCGGCAAAGAAGTGCAGGGCACTTCTTTGCAACGTAATTTGAGCCGTTCTTCATTGAACTCAATGAAGCACAGCTCAAGATTTACGAGCGTCTCAGACGCCTCGTATATTACGAGGAGGAGCATTTACGTGTGAAACGAGGCAGCTGTTTTCTCTTGAAAACAGTCTGTCTTTTCACACGTAAATGCCTGCTATCGTGTGCACATACCCTAACAAGGTATTTGACAGCCGCGCCTACATAGTGTCAGCACGGTTGTTGGCCGCGTTGCGACCATGTCAGGGCCGCTCCTTGTGGCCTTATCCTGAGAGTTACAGAATCGTTTGTTTGCAGTGATTGCCTCAAAAGGTTGTGCAAGAAAATATTAAGTTAAGGGGACCATCATATTTGTACAGGCCAGTTTCATTAGTTTGTTTTTTAATTTTTCTGTTGAACCACAATTCAAAAGCAATGTCTGATTTACATTAGTTGATTTTCAGTAAATTAAAATGTATTGCTACTTTTGTCAGTTTCAAGGTATTTCAGTGACCAATGTGGGTTTTTCTTTCTTTAACGGAAGGGTACCAACAATTTTGTCCACGACTGTATTTTGACTATACGCCATGATGATGACACTTAAAAGGGTTGTACCAGATTAGAGAAACATGGCTGCTTTCTTCCAAAAACAGCACCACACATGTTTACAGGTTTCGTCTGGTATTACAGCTCAACATAATTCACTTCAATGGAGCAGAGCAGGAGTGGCGCTATTTCTTGAAGTAAGTAGCCATGTTTTTCTAATTCTGCTTACTGTCTTATCTGTTAGATCTGTATTTAGATATGTGTGTAGATATATGTGCTCGAATATTCTACATCAATGTATTTTCTGCTTTTGGCAAAACTTAAAAAGACTTTCAGTGCTTTACAGTGCATACTTAGAAGTATGACGCTAAGGGTAAAGACACACATAGCAGTGTCCACATATGGCCAAAAAAAACACACCCAGGTGCGGTGGGCGGATAATACAAATTGTTAAAGGCCGTACAATTTTGCAAATGTCCTCACCCTCCGGGACTGTTCACAGAGTTTTTTGCAGGCAGATTTTGACCTGCCTGGACTCTGTTTGCTGTGTTTTTCGGCTGTGGCCATTGACCGCCGCAGGCAAAAAAAACATCGAAAACCGCTTTCACTGCCTTCATTGATGTCAATGGGAGGTCAGAGACAGAAACGCCCGAAGAAAGGGCATGACGCTTCTTTTTCCCCGAGAATGTTTTTTTCCCGCTCGTGGGGAAAAATGCCTCCGCCTCCCGCTGAAATCAATGGGAGGCATTTTCAGCCATTTTTTGGCACGGTTTCCACGTCAATAAACTTGCCAAAAACTCAGTGTGAACACTTGAAATATTCAACTAGTCAAAACAATTATGGTTATTAAAGGGTTATCCAAGACTAAATGACTATGTGTTAATGCTTGTAATTTAGAAATGTAAATACATTTGTAATATACTTACATTTTCCAAAGTTACCGCGTTTCCAGATCGTGCAGTGGGGAACTTGACGGGTGACGTCACTTTCTGCACTGGCTCTGGCCGCTGTGTTGATCTTCAATTCTTTGCTGGGTATACGACACATCACTTGTGATGTGCCGTGTATGGGCTGTTCTGCTTCACAGCCCGTAACGCGCATGCGCAGTCCCTGCTGTTCTCGCAGTCCCTGCTGTTCTCGAGATAACAGCAGGGACCGCTCATGCGCGTTACAACAGAACAGCCCATACAGGGCACGTCACAAGTGACGTGTCGTATACCCGGAAAAGAATTGAAGATCAACACAGCAGCCAGAGAGTGACGTCATCCGTCGAGTGCCCCACAGCAGGATCTGGAAAATGTGAGTATATTACAAATGTATTTACATTTATAAATTACAAGCATTAACACAGTCATTTTTATCTCGGACAACACCT
Organism: Rhinoderma darwinii; assembly: GCF_050947455.1. Taxonomy (NCBI): domain Eukaryota; kingdom Metazoa; phylum Chordata; class Amphibia; order Anura; family Rhinodermatidae; genus Rhinoderma; species Rhinoderma darwinii. The sequence goes on from NC_134687.1 coordinate 455,957,246, forward strand.
TTAAGTTTATTAAGATACATTCTGAATCTTTTTTTTTTTAAACTTCTTTTTTTGGGGATTTTACATCTTTTATGCAATCAAAAACACAAAATACTGAGATAACAGAATGCATGAATCACATTTTACAGTAGAAATAACAGTGAAAACATAGTATACTTCAAAGTGAGCATTTCACAAGCCTTTATTTTTTGGCTCTCTAAACACATTTTAGTTTTTAAATTCCCAAACAAATCCTCCCATCCCACTCAGATGCCGTCATAAAAGTAGATATCTAAAAAATCGGACCATTGAAATAGCAGACCTGTTCTCACATATTCCACACTAGGGAATGCAAAGCCTTCCCAAGTTCCCTCCCAAATCAGAAGTAAGGTACCACAAAGTGTATCTGAAAGGGATCATTATACGTGGTATTTCTGCCTCTGAATCTTTTTTTATATCCACTTTTATTTAGAGATACGATAAAGAAATTGTTGGCAATTGACAGCTTTTTATGCATATGCTTGTAAAACAGTAATATGAAAAGAAAAAAGGACAGTCATTTATTTTGTTGTTTCAACATTTGGGATGGCAGCCCATGCCTTTTCATTTCAGTGCAGAATATCTGCAAAAAAAATAAAAAATTATGCTGAAATGACACATACTTTACATAAGTACTACGCATACTGGAGGAGATTTATTAGGAAAAGTCGAGTTATTCATGGAAACCAATCAGATTGCACCATTTTTTTCAGAGGCCCTCTGGAAACAAAGCAGCAACCTGATTAGTTGCCATGGGCAACTACTCCACTTTTCCTTTGAACCAGTTTTGATAAATTTCCCTGAATGTGTATATGTTTAGAAAAACTACAACAGTGGTGTGAAACCTATGGCTCTGCACAAGTTGTCAGGGCATGCTGGGTGTTGTAGTTTGACAAGAACTGGAAATCCACAGATGGCAGGTGACTGGTCTACAATATTGCATAAGGCCTTATTTACACGGACGTGTCAGTTTTTCGCGCGCAAAAAACGCTGCGTTTTGCGTGCGCAAAATGTCTGTGTGTCATCAGCATATGGTGCGTGGCTACGTGATTTTCGCGCAGCCGGCATCATTATGACACTCTGTTTTTATGTTTACAAACAGAAAAGCACGAGGTGCTTTTCTGTTTTCATTCATTTATTTTACTACTGTAGAGCGCATCACGCGCGGCACCCGGAGTGCTTCCATGGGTGCGTGCTGTGCGAAACACGGCCAAACATAGGACATGTCATGAGTTTCATGCAGCGCACATACGCTGCGTGAAATTCACTGACAGTCTGAACGGCCCCATTCATTAAGATAGGTCCGTGCGACGTGCGTGAAAATCACGTGCATAGCACGGACGTATTACACGTTCGTGTGAATTAGGCCTAAGTCACTGATAAGATGACACACTTTACAGGTCATTTGCTATATCATATCTTTGTGGAACTTTAGCTATAACTTTTTCTGTACAATTAGGTGAGAACATTAACACAAATAATGTATCACCTACTACTGCTCTAACAGTGTAATGTGAAAAAAATTGGTAACTTTGTTTAAATAGTAAATACACTTTCATCAAAATTTTGATATGTCATAGAGGCATATCAAAAGTTTGGATAGGTGGGGATCCGGGGGCTGAGACCCCTACCATTGCTGAAATGAGGGTGCAGAAGCGCTCAGCTGAGCCCTTTGCACCTTCGGCTGTGATCGATGCTCATCGTCAGGTTGAAGACGGCTTATATAGAACGTCTATGTGAGCCATCTTCAGTCTGACAAGGAGCAGATCATCGCTGAAGGTGCAAAGCGCTCAGTTGAGCGTTTCTGCACCTTTGTTTCAGCAATGATGGGGGTCTCAGCACCTGGATCCCCACCGATCAAATCTTTTGATATGTCTCTATGACCTATCAAAAGCTTGATGAAAGTGAACTTACTATTTAAATCACTTTCCTTGAAAAGAGAACACAAATCTGTATATCATTGATCAAAAAACATTATCCACACTAACAAGAATGTATCCCAATTTAGCTGGAATGAAATACTTGCTGGAACAATAAAATAATCTATAAAAAGTTTGACAACTTTTTGCTGTTTCTTGATATGAATTAATTTGAATTCATTAATCTATTACAATTAACGGATTGTCTATAAAATTGGCTAAACATGGGCAACTCATGACTCAACACTGCTATGAGATAGGAAGAATGCTTAGATTATCAACATAAACAGGAGCAAACTCAATAAGAATGATAATCTATACACCCAGATCAGTCAGGCAGGAGTGCAACAGATAATATTAGAAGGGTGCTGATTGTTGCGCAGGTGAGGGTAGCTGGTAAGAAGAAATGGGCCTTGGCTTCACTTGATGTACCCAGAGATTTTGATTCTTTAGAGACGCCATATTTACTTGTCATCTTATAGAGGTTTAGCATCTGTCCTAAATTTATGAGATTGGTCTCTTTATTGTATAGTAAACCCAGCGCGGAATATTCTAATTAATGTTCAATGTTCTCCCTTTTTCGATCTTGGTAGAGGTACTCTTTAAAGGGAATGTGTTGCCAGAAAAACATGTTTTTTTTTTTTTAAATTAAACATGTAGTGTGTGGGTGATTAAACATTGTTCAAATTTTTTATTTTTTTTTCACTAGTCAGGAAATATTATAAATTAATTCTAATTTATAATATTACCCATTTCTGGTCACTAGATGGAGCTATTCCCAAAATTGCAGCATTGCAACATTGGGTGAAAAGCCCTCGCTCTAGTGAGCTCTCAGCATCCCCCCCTCCTTTATCCTGGCTAGTGCAGGGATAAACGAGGGGTTTGAACGGTGTAACCTCCTACACTGTGTGTCGCCATTTTTTGAGCTAACACACAGTGTAGTAGGTTTACATACAGTAGTAAACACACAGAAACACGGAACATACATTTAAATCTCTTACCTGCTCCTGCCGCCGCGGCACCCTCCGGCCCGTCCGCTCCGTCTGCTGCCGCTGGTGAAAGTGCACAAGTCCGGAAGCCGCGACCGGAAGTAGTAATATTACTGTCCGGCCGCGACTTCCGGTCCACAGGAAAATGGCGCCAGACGGCGCCAATTTCAAATTGGACTGTGTGGGAGCGGCGCATGCGCAGTTCCCACACAGACGCCGTACACACAAGTGAATGGGACGGGAGCCGTTCGCAGTCCCTATGGGACTGTGGCTGCCGTATTCCATGTCTGTATGTGTCGTTAATCGACACATACAGAAATGGAACAAAAAATGTCAGCCCCCATAGGGAAGAAAAAGTGTAAAAATAAGAAAAAGTAAAACACAAACACACAAATAAATATAAACGTTTTTAATAAAGCGCTAACATCTTTAACATATAAAAAAATAATTTGTGATGACACTGTTCCTTTAAGGGTGCCCCTTATTACCCCTTTTATTTGCTCTGGCAGTAGTATTAGATAAGACACTATGTTTCACAGCGTAGGCATGGGTGGCAGGGGGATAGAGTTGGCTTATATGCTGATGATTTAATTCTGTTTAAGTCGCGCCCTGTGGTGACACTGCCTAGAGCCATCTCTATTCTTTAAGAGTTTGGACCCTTGTCAGGCCAGTATTAACTAGGACACATTGGCCAGTATGTTCCTCTGGAACTTGGTTTGGCTGACCACACTGTATAACCTTCCCGGGTAGATAATTTTAAAGGGGTTGTCCAGGAATACATTTTATTTATATTTTAACTTAATGTGACATGTACAATTAACTTCCTAATATAATGTCTGTTTATATCTTGTGGCATTACTTACTTCTAATGTGCAGTCACGTGACCGCACCCAGAGTAAACTTTTCACTTCCTCTGACGTTCCATGTCTTTGCTCAACAGGCACTTCCGGCAGAGCTGAAGCACGGCGCACCATCAACTAGGTTTACAGGCAATGAGACCAGAGGCGGAGCTCTGAAGAGCTCATAAAAACATCCGCTAGTACACGCCCCCTTCTCCTCTCCCTCGGGAGTTCCTCCTCTCATCGACCAAAGTAATACTCAGGGATAATGGGGATTATATACAGGGATGATGCGGGTTATATACAGGGATGATGAGGTAATACACAGGGATGATCAGGGTTATATACAGGGATGATGAGGTAATACACAGGGATGATGTGGGTTACATACAGGTTGTATACAAGTATGATAGAGTTATATCATCCCTGTGTATAACCCCCCATCATCCCTGTGTATTACATCATCATCCCTGTTTATATCCCCATCATCTGTGTGTATAACCCTAACATCCCTGTGTGTTACTCTCAACATCCCTGTATATAACCTCCATCATCCCTGTATATAACTCCCATCATCCCTGTGTATTACCCCCACATTCCTGTCTATAACCGCCTGTGTGATAATTACTGGGTGTGTGTGCCAGGTCGCACCAACGCAATAAAAATTATCCTTTAACCAAAAGGTTTATATTTACTGAAACACACATCGGGCCCATTTCCAAAGTCTTTCTTCTCCAGTCTTCAATCTGCACTCACCTCATTTATTTGGGGCAACTCACGGTACAAATTGAGTATAACTACTCTAGAGAGACCTAAAATACTAGGGGGAATGGATCTACCAGTGTCACGTTGGGTATGTGGACCCACTGGGCAGTACCGCCTTGACGGTATGGCAGCAGGACAACAGGTCACAGTCTATAGTTCGTATAGTGTACCTGTGGTAGCTCCGACAGTAGCAAGACAGGCTCGGCTGGGACTAGGCGTGGAACACAGCACAGCACGACTTCAGCTCAACACGGCACTTGACCAGGATAGCGTGGGATACAGGTTACAGGTAGCAGGAACGGGAAACTCTGGGAACTGGAAAACACTTAGGAGACCATTTGCATAGACAGACTAGGATGACGACAACAAGGCTCAGGTATTGCAGGGAGGGGCACAGCCCTTCTTATATTCCAGGGTGCTCAATCAGCTCAATCTCCCACCTGTGTGCCACCTGGCTCCTTGTCTGGACTGAGCTCGCGAGCGCACCCTGGTGGTCACTGTGGAACAAGGAGGCGTTACAGTATCCCTCCTCTTACGCCCCATCCTCTTGGGACAAGAACGAGAGAGAAACTTCTTAATGAGGGTAGGAGCATTGAGATTCTCTTCTGGCTCCCAGGACCTCTCCTCCGGACCAAACCCCCTCCAATACACTAAATAAAAGGTTCTTCCTCTTACTTTTTTAGTGTCCAAGATCTGCTTAACCTCAAAAGTATCTGATGAACCGCTGGGAGCCACTGCAGTAGTGGAAGTCTTGGAGTAGCGGTTCAAGATCACAGGCTTCAACAGGGAGACATGGAAGGAGTTGGGGATCTTGAGGGTAGGAGGCAGCCGAAGCTTGTAGGAGACAGGGTTGATTTGTTGCAAAATATCGAAGGGTCCAAGGAACTTGGGAGCAAACTTGTACAATGGCACCCTTAGCCGGATATTCCTAGAGGACAGCCACCTGGAAGAAACTGGGGAGGCTCTCATCTTCTTGTGTCTGTCTTTCTTTTCATGCGTTCGACCGCCAGCAGAATAGAAGATAGGGTCTGCTGCCAGATTTGTAGAAAGTCCCTGAATGGAGAGTCAGCTGCAGGCATATGGGACGTAGTGGAAACAGGGAGAGGTATTCGAGGGAGTTGGCCATGGACAATGAAGAATGGACTTGTAGCGGTGGACTCACTAGTGTGTTTGTCGTAGGAGAACTCAGCCCAAGGAAGCAGCTGCACCCAGTCATCATGCTGCCTGGAGATAAGGTGTCGCAGATCTCCATAATCTGATTTATTATCTCGACTTGACCATTGGACTGGGGATGGTAGGCAGAGGAAAAGTCCAACTTCACACCGAGTACGCAGAGAGCTCTCCAGAACTTTGAGGTGAACTGAACCCCCCGATCCGAAACAATATGCAGAGGCAAGTCGTGCAGACGGAAGATGTGTTGGACGAAGAGATTGGCCAGTCGGGAAGCGGACGGTAGGCCGGTCAGTGGAAAGAAATGAGCCGGTTACAGGTAACACTGGGAACTGGAAAAAACTTAGGAGACCATTTGCATAGACAGACTAGGATGACAACAAGGCTTAGGCATTGCAGGGAGGGGCACAGCCCTACTTATAGTCCAGGGTGCTCTGGGAGCAATTAGCTCAATCTCCCAACTGTGTGCGACCTGGTTCCTTGTCCGGACTGAGCTCACGAGCGCACCCTGGTGGTCACTGTGGAACAGGACGGCATGTACAGACATCTCTGGAGAGAAGGGCGTCGTCCGGATGGAAGGAGTTCGTGGTCAGTGACCATGGGCGTTACAACCAGATTTATATTTATATTTTCTGGCAGGACAATTACGATTCCTCAATGGATGAGTGGAAGTGCTCTCTAATAGGAACTCAAAATACTACTCAGCGTATTACTTGGACACGTCCACATTGTCAGCAGTACTTGAAAAGCCTACTCTTTACCCTCGTAAACTTCTGCTGTCACATAAAATAGCTGTATAAGTCTGGCGAGCGGCCCAAAAATTCTCCAGTTACACTACTCTCCTGCCGGAAGTGCCATTGTAGGAGAAATCTATGTTCTCCAATTTATTTACCTTGCAGGAGGTTTCTTTCTAGAAAATGTGGAATATACTTATGTTAGGTATTGTCTATGGAGACAGCTCTCTTAAATTCTTTACACAAATGAAAGAAAAGTTTCAACTACCGATAAACGCCTTTTTTTTGTTTTTTTTAAAAAAGATATTTACAACTGAGACATGCTCTGCACAACCAATTTCCCAACACAGACTGCCCATTGTCCTAATAGCCTCTGATCAGGACCCTTGTTTCTCAAGGTCCCTAGGGTCTAAAATATCAGTCTTCTACATGTCTTAGATGCCACACTTCCTTCCACACAACTTGCTGTAGAGAATAGATGGAAAATGCAAATCCCTACTTTACCAGCCGAAGACTGGGGGGAGGCCTTGGAAACGCCACCATACGTATCCGCTGCAGTAAATAATCGAATGACTCAAATTTATTTCCTTCATCAATGTTAATTATCGCACCAACGTTTATACAGGATTAGGAGGCTACCTCATACTAGGTGTCATAGGTGCGCATTTTCGGGTGCTGACTTCTGCCATATAGCCTGGGAATGTACATATATTCAATCATTTTGGAGGTCTTGAATGTACTAACTGCTATATTGATAATTACTTTACCTAGGACTCCAGAGGTCTGTTTATTAGACCTGCTAGATGAAGATGTGTGGCCACACCACACACGGACCTTCCTTCGAGAGACACTGGGTCAGATTTACTAAGATTTATAATAAATTTATAGGACTTCAGTGGCCCAGCCTACTTTTTGAAAGCCCCACCCTTTTACTAAAGTGGCAAGGGCGGCATGAAAAGCCCAAAAGTTGTCCAAAAGTTTGAATTCAAAAATTGCGACTTTTGGCCCTTTTTGCGTCTGTTCTGGCAGAGAAAGGTTAATAAATTCTCCACACTGTTTTTATTTGCCAGGAAAGTGATAGCTATGCAGTGGATAAGGGGTTGGCAACCTTGTGTTAGTGAATGGAAAAGACTAGTCAACACAGTGATTCCATTTGAAAAAAATCATATATAAGAATAGAGGTGCCCCCAAAAATTCCCAAAGGTTTGCGATGCCTGGTGTGCCTTTGCAATGACATTGTTTCCCCTCGTGGTCATTGAGGTCGCTGGTTCCCTCCAGTCTTAGCAGGTTGTAATGCTCTGTTTATATTTTTTGTCTTTTAACCCCTGAATGACCGGGCCTGAAAAGACGTTAATGACCAGCTCAATTTTTCTGTTTTTGCCTCTCTGCGCTTCAGCAGCCATAACTTTTTTATTTTTTCATTGACGTGGCTGTATGAGGCCTTGTTTTATGCGAGAAAAATAGTATTTTTTTTTTCCCACAGATTGGTGGTAAAAAATTTTTTTTTTACGCCGTTAATATAGGAAAAAGCGATTCTCGGAATAGTTTTTTTTTGTTTATTTTTTATCCCGTTCAGGTTTCACACTAAATAACACATTAGATTAATTCTTCAGGTTATTACGGTCGTGTAGATACCTAATATGCATAGGTTTTTTGTTTTTATTTAGTGTAGGGGCAATAAAATGTATTTTATGCAAAATAAAGACTCTTTTTGGGACTTTTTCTATTTCATTATTTTGTTACTTTTTTTTTTTTAATCCCATCAAGGGATAACTTTATTTGTAACTTTATTTTTTACTTGTAATGTATTAGCATACTCCTGTATGCTAATACATTACACTGTGTCACTATGACACAGGCTGCTGATCGGGCATCACATAGTGTGCCCGAACAGCAGGCACACGGAACAGACAGCCCTGGGGTCCTTTGTAGGTCCCCAGGGCTGACTGCAGAGGGATTCCCCGGTGTTTGATCGCATCACTGGAATCCCGGTGATGCGATCAAAGAGGGGAATACCCTTTGATCTTGCCGCGGTCACGGACCGCGGTAATCAAAGAGTTAAACAGCTGGGGTTGGAATGTTTGCCGACCCCAGCTGTGTTCAGGAGGCTGCTCTAAGATCAGGAGCTGTTAGTAACAGCTCTTGCTTAGAGGACGAGCGCTCTCACGAGCGCTCATCAGCCTGATCTGCAGCGACGCCAAAAGACGTCTCTGTAGATTAAGCACCCGCACCGCCTGACGTCAAAAGACAGTGGGCGGTTGGGAAGGTGTTAAATATGGTTGTATGTTCTGAGCTATGTTATTAAGGTATATGCAATACCCCTATAGGTACTACGTCTATATGCCTTGCTATGTGATGTAATGAATAATTGTCTTCGGACATTGTATAACCACACGTGTAACAAATGTACTGTTCATATTTGGTCTATTTGTACCACTTTAATTTTACTCCTTTTTCAATAAAACAAATTTAAATACAGAATGGTAATCTGCTTTTTAGTGTATATGCCGTGTACAGTTGGACAGCAATAAGGGTTGTTGAATCTAAATCACAACACTAGGGAACAATAGTGTTATAATGGAGGTAGGGGCAAGGCCAAGAAAAGGCATAGGCGGCTGTCTAGGGAGCCATTACGTGCAACAGCTAGATGGGCACAAAGTATTGGTTAGACAAAAATCCTTTGCCTTTAACATTGTTAGGACAGACACTTCATTACCGATCGGCTAATAATGCTCAGGACAGGAGCATGGTCACACTGCGCCATAATTAGATTTGACTTGGGGCTAACCCGGCAGGGTAGAGTCGAAGGGATTTTGTGATTTAAAATGCCCCTCACAGGGATATAGACTTTCCACAGGGAATCCTCAGGTCGTATCTCTAATAAGAACGCCAATGCCTTAAAGATGGAATTTCGAAAGCTTGGTACAAGATTCAAAAGAAAACCTAGTCGTACAAATCTGAGGTCAGCGCTGGCTGAGAACCAACCAGATGACATGCACCTGTCACACGGCATGCTCCTATGGCGAGTGTGCTGGCGGTTGGACAAAAAGAGGGACGCGGCTGCACAGGGAGGCCCAGCGTCCCATTATATTTACTATCAGTTTCTTAGAATCTAATTTAAACGTGATAACCACAGAGGGACGATTGCACTTCCTGTTGTCACTTTGGTAAAAATGGTGAAGTATAGAAAAATGCCAATTTCTGTAAGTACATAAAACATAACTACCAAACTTTGGTTGTTGCTCTAACAACTAATTTACTAATCCATATGGCTAATTGTACATTTATGGTGGAAACAAAAACATTCTACCTTCAATCCTCTCGCTTTGGTTACTACTGTAGTTGTGTTTTGAACATTAATTTTTTTTTGTTTTCTTTACAATTAAGGACGACCTCTTCCATGACAAGAACACATCTAAAATAACATAATGAACTGGTGTACAGATTCCAATATTACTTATGGAGGTACATCAGGTGTAGCAAGGGACAAGCTACATCAGAAGAGGGACTGTAATTGACTGATATTTTTGGACACTTCCTCACATATTTCTTTTATTTCTGCACAAAAAACTTCTTTGGTTCAATTCCCTTTCCTGTGGGTTGGAGAAAGATAGTTTGAAACAGATGCACTCCTGAGATAATACAGGCAGAAATTCAATGTCTCTATTTAGTGTAATGCCAAGTCTGCATGCCATCAAAAAACGCATGGAAAAGGTCCAGAAAAGACAATGGTTATTATTCCGACTGCAGCCTAGGTGAACATGTGATTAGCCATTTCAGAAGAGAAGTATGATTCAGATATTTGCAATTTGAATGGTAAAATATATTTTTCAAGAGGGAGAAATCAATCCCCAAGATAGTTTGACATGTTTTTACTTTACAAAACCATTAACAATCATAAGGAAATAATGAACCACTGACTAAAACAGAAATGAAAATATAGAAAAGCTTAAAATAGTAAAAAATGTGGGTAACAAAACAGACAAAGGTTGATTAAGGCATAAAGTTTCTGAAAAAAGTACAGGTATGTATATATATATATATATATATATATATATATATATATATATATATAAAGATATAGTGTATAACTGTAATATAAACACTTTAGTGTCAGAGTCCAAATTTTAGATTTTTATATATCGGGGGTTGCCTATTTGTCTTCGAGGAGGAGTGAATTTAATAACAATTATTATTTTTTGTGTGAGCAAAAACATAAAACAATTGAGATTATTTCAATTTGTAGCTCCAGCCAAATTCAGCAGAGCAAAATGTAATAGGAACTTCAGCATGCTGTACTGGTATATCCCACGCAACGGAAAGCACTGTTTAAAGAAATCCAAATAAAACAAATTCAGCAAGTCTATTTAATTAAAGAGTGATAAAATTTATAAACAGAGCAAGGCCAGCCAAATGTTTTGGGAACAAATTTACACCCCTTTGCAGTAGCTCAGCACAACGAGCCTGCAGCCCACAAAGGAATATTGATGTTGCCATCTGGTCTGGGAACTACATGCTGCTTGACTGGCAGTTTGCCCAAAGAGAGGTTTTACACACAAATTAAATTTTTACACATGGATTCCAAGGACCTATTTTACCTTGGTATTGGTCTTGGAAAAGTAAGCAGCTGAAAAATGGTCAGTGTAAAAAACAGCATATCATGTGCGGACTGTAAAAGGAAACAGAGGTGCTGAACCCTAGAGAAAACGGCCGTTCTGGTCACAATGTTTTTAAAGAATTTTTTCCCAAGTTATGGTCCTGCTTATAACACAAGGTTTCTTCACAGATATAATTTCCAACAGCCAGTATATGTTCAATGACTACCAACATAAAAAAGACCGGTTGATGTTTGCATAATATTAGTAAAATGAGACGAGTCAGGTATATAAAGCCTGGATGATGTCCTCTCATCAGATAGATCAGGGTCTACTACGGTCTATACACCTCGGGTCATTTTAAAGCTTCACCTAAATGTCTTGTTTTCTCATGAAACTTATAAACTGATCATATTAACCCCCACCCCTAATTGCAGAGGATGGGAAGAGATACAGGGACAACAAATTCTTTTTTTTGCCACTGCCAGTGTCCTTAACTGCTTCCAGTCACAGCGCTGCCTTTTTACGTCCTAATAGAAAGTGCCATTAGGACGTGAATAAGGGTCCGCTGGTTCCCCCAGGGACAGAGGTGCCTGGGCTCCTTTCTCTCCTAACCCAACACAAGTAAATTTTCGGCGGTTGGTGTACCCGATCAGCTTGATTATCCCTTTTAACTCCTTCCCGACCACCCATCGTCTTTTCATGTCTGGCGGTGCAGGTCCCCAGTCTACGACGACGTCTTTTGGCATCATTGTAGATGAGGCTGATAAGCAGGAGCTGTAACTAAGAGCTCCTGATATCAGAGCAGCCTCCTGCACACAGCTGGGGTCGGAAAACATTCCAACTCCAGCTGTTTAACCCTTTGATTGCCACGGTCCGTGACAGTGGCATGATCAAACGGCATTCCCCTCTTTGATCGCATCACCGGGATTCCGGTGATACGATCAAACACTGGGGAATTCCTCTGCAGTCAGCCCTGGGGACCTACAAAGGACCGCAGGGCTGTCTGTTCCGTTTGCCTGCTGTTCGGACACACTATGTGCTGCCCTAACAGCAGCCTGTGTCATAGTGACAAGGTGTAATGTATTAGCATACAGGAGTATGCTAATACATTATAAGTAATAAATAAAGTTATCCCTTAATGGGATAAAAAAAAAAAGTTTAAAAAAATCAATAAATAAAAGTCCCCCAAAAAACTCATTATTTAGCATAAAATATATTTTATTTCCCCCATATTACATAAAAACAAAAAACCAACACATATTAGGTATCTACACGACCGTAATAACCTGACAAATTAATTTAAACAGGTTATTTAGAGTGAAACGTGAACGGGATAAAAAATAAACAAGAAAAACAATGCAGAGAATCGCTTTTTCCTATATTCACGCCGTAAAAAAATTACTATTTCTCTCGCATAAAACAAGGCCTCATACAGTCACATCAATGAAAAAAAAAATAAAAATGTTATGGCTGCTGAAAGGCAGAGAGGCAAAGATAGAAAAATTTAGCTGGTCATTAAGGTCTTTTCAGGCCTGGTGATTAAGGGGTTAATACTGTGGTCAATAGCGACCGCGGCATCTAAGGAATTTGAGAGGGAGGGGGGTCCCTGTCTCAGCTCATCAGCGCCCCGATCGTGGGGTACTGATGGGTTTCAATGGCGGCCGGTGGCCTGACAGAGGCATCTAGCATGACCTTATAGCACTAACACACAATAATGCTATGAAATACTATGTATTCCAAAGCATTATGTAAGCAAACAAAAGATCTCAGCTTCTAGACTTATACAAAGTATAAGTTTGTAGTGGGAAAGAAGTGTTGCCCTCCATATATTGACCAAGAAAACATATTTTCATACCAGATCTGTAAGAACCTGTAACTCTAGCTCTTTGACTCATGAATTGTTTATTATTGGGATTACGGTTATGATAATTAGTATGCGAATATATTGTTACCTTGCCTTGTGAGCATTGATATGCCTAATAGTCTATTGACCTGTCAGTATTCAAAGGCAGATCTCAATTAAAGATATTCATTTTATTCCATGATGACTGTTAATATTCCAATTTCTTAGATTCTGTCTATCCCAATGGGCAGGTTAGCCAGAGCGATAAAAATGTTGCATAAGAATAACATAGATACTTCAACTGTACATAAACGGAATAGGCATTAATGGAAATATAGTGGGGGATGCAATTCAATTATAAATTTCAAGAGAATCCAATTACAGGTAAGGTTTTGTCACAGATGGAAAACTGACGGACCCCAGTACAAGTCAATGAGATCTGACAGAATTTGCTGTTTGAAAACAAATCCATTATAGCTGTCAAAGCTCCGTTATAAAATATATACATATATATACACACACACATATATACACACACACACTATATAGCTATATTTTTTTTCAAACGCATGCAAGACTCGCATTGCGCACTTTTACACATATGTGCAATTCCATTGGAGAGTGGCATAGTCTATTAGGCTGGGTTCACACGACCTATTTTCAGGCGTAAACGAGGCGTATTATGCCTCGATTTACGCCTGAAAATACGGCTCCAATACGTCGGCAAACATCTGCCCATTCATTTGAATGGGTTTGCCGACGTACTGTGCCGACGACCTGTAATTTACGCGTTGTCGTTTGACAGCTGTCAAAAGACGACGCGTAAAATTACAGCCTCGTCAAAAGAAGTGCAGGACACTTCTTGGGACGTTTTTGGAGCCGTTTTCTCATAGACTATTAAAAACAGCTCCAAAAACGGCCGGAAAACCGGCGCGAAATCGCTGCGAAAAACGTGAGTTGCTCAAAAAACGTCTGAAAATCAGGGGCTGTTTTCACTTGAAAACAGCTCCGTATTTTCAGACGTTTTTGGGTCAGCGTGTGAACATACCCTTAGGACGTGAACAGTCAGTGCTGTGACGGCAAGCAATTACGTATTCTTGCTTTCTTTAATTAAAGCAATAACTAATTTTGCATGCAATTGTACAGAAAACGTAAAAATACACACACCTTATAATTCCGTATTGGCACATGTACTTTTAATATATGTTGTCATGATCATGGATAATATAAGAAAACGTAACAGTTTGTTAGAATAAGTATAAAAATATTTAATTACAAATACCATTTTATACGTCAAAAGATATTAAAAAAAAAGACATACAGTGCTATGTCAGACCACAAGGACTATCATAGGCAAAGGAAATCAAGGATTTTGTTTTACTTTTAGCTGCGGTTTGGTTTCCTAAAGTGTCTTTACTACTATTAACAAATTGTACATACATAGAATGAAGATACCGTTGCTTTCTAGGTTTGGGAATATATTGACCATAAGCTGATTCTCTGATCTTTTGAGCCGGCAGCCAGCAGTCTTTCTTCAGGAATGATGTGATCTGAAAAGGAGACACAGTGCACTATTGCAGAATGATATTGAAGAACGGCTAATGGTTTCACTTTCTTCCACCCAAAAATCCGAATACGATAGTCCCAGCCAGCTGTTGCCAAAATCTTCTTATCCCGACGTATTATGACATCAGAAATTCCAGGATTGACAAGTTCTTGTGTTTTGTAAGTCTTGGAAAAAAAAACAAAAAACGACTTTCAGATATATATTTTTTATTTCAGCTGTGGATGATGCCGGTCAGGCAAAGAATGCAGTATTTGGAGACTACGGTGAACTATTGTTATCAGTAGGCTGTGCTTACAGAAAAGGAGGCCTACCATCAGCGGCTAATAACAGCTATCCTGATGCAGACTCATCTTATTAATATAATTCGGCTTGCTTAATGCTTGCTGGAATCCAAACATTTTTTTCCTATTGGAACTGTCCCTGGACTGAAGCCCAGGCTTCCACCGTTGTAGAGACTGTTAGAAGGGTTGCTTATAGGAAAACAAGAATTGCGAGGAACTGTGTTTATTCCTACATGATGTCATTAGCTCAGGTACCTGGAATGTAACATTCCCACATCTGTTTTGCATTATCAATGGATGAGTGGGAAAAGAAAACTGAAATTGCTCACAATCCCTATCATTTATGTGGGAGGAACAGATATTTATTTTATTAATGCTCACTAAAGATCATTTAGGTAAAAACTATGAGATAAAGCTTATGGTACTGATCAAATAGCCTTACAGCTGCGCAGAGGCCTATGTACTGTAAGAGATGAAGTCCATACATTTCAAAGCAGAGAATCATAACAAATAATAAAACAGTGCACACGTATCCATGATCTAGTCTGTACTAAAACAATATACAATGTCATATAAATAGAATTAGTGACAGATATTTGTTACAATTATTTCTTGTTTACACCTAGGTAATAGTTGGTTTATGTAGATTTGTCAATTTCTAAACAAAAAAAACTTACAGGAAGTAAAATGAGTATTACATTTTTTCTTAAAGGAGAACACACATCAAAACCACTCTGACCTTTGAACTAAAACTAGTCAGTGATGAATTGGCTAATGGATAACCACTGAATTCCTCAAGCTGCAGAATTGCTATTTTACTTCTGAAAAGTAAACCAACAATATGGAAGATCTTACCTTGAGGTCCTGCTGTTCATCTAGGCTCCAGACGTTCAATATATTCTCAGAGGATCCACAGACCCCTCTGGCATTGTCACAGTCAAAGTCAAGGCTCATAACAGGCTCCTTGTGGAATATATGCCTACTCACCAATCTGTGCTCTAAGACATTCCATAGGGCTATTGAGCCATCCTCATAGCCAACAAAAAGCATAGGGCTACTTCCAGATTTAGGCTTTTTAAAAAAAAAAAAGACAAATAAATCTTAGTAAAATTGCAAATAAAGTTATGATGTTTATGTATGTTTAAATGTAGCAATCAATTGATCTTAATAACTCCTACAGGACGCAGCTTTTGGGCCTTGAGAATGCAGCAATTTTTTTCACAACTGCATTCAGAGGGCCGTAACTTACATTTTTCAGCTGATGTGGCCATATGAAGGCTTCAGCTTGTTACCTTTATTCTATGTCTCGGTACGATTACCTGCGATACCAAATATGTAGTTTTTGTTTTATGGTTTACTACTTTAACAAATAACAGTACATATCACGGAAAAAAAAATGTTGACACATTCCAAGAGCCATAATAACTTTTGTAACCATTTATGGGCTTGTGTTTGTGGGACTAGTGATTTTTTTAACCCCCTTCACCCACCAGGACGTGCTGGTATGTCCTGGTGTGGGGGTTGAAGTATGGAGCGGGCTCACACGCTGAGCGAGCTTCATATGCTGCGGGTGTTAGCTGTGTATTACAGCTGACACCCTGCACTAACTGCCAGGAACAGCGATTGCACTGTTCCTGGCTGTTTAAGCTTTCAAATGCTGTGGTCAATCGCGACTGTAGCATCTGAGGCGTTAAAGTGGGGGCGGCCCACTCTGACAGCTCTTTCCGGCACCCCCCCCCCCGCAACATGGTCACGTGGTGCCGATGGTTGTCATGGCAGCCCAAGTCTGAACTATTACAATGTAGCGTTATTTAAACCTTCTCTGTGAACACAGTGAAAAAATTGCTGGTTTTTTTGTCATTCTAAGGGGGGATTCAGACGAGCGTGATTTTCGTGCGTGCAGGCCGCGTATTTTTCGCGCGCCACATACAGCCCTATAGAGGTCAATGGGGCAGTTCAAACAGTGCGTGATTTGTGTGCAGCGTTTGTTCGCTGCGTACAAAACGCGACAGGTTCAATATCTCCGCGTATTTCGCGCATCACGCACCCATTGAAGTCAATGGGTGCGTGAAAACCACGCAGGTCGCACGGAAGCACTTCCGTGCGAACCGACTGAAACAGCGCACCAGCTGTCAAAAGGATGAATGGAACCAGAAAAGCACCACGTGCTTTTCTGTTTCCAAACATCCAAATGGAGTGTCTTTGAGATGAGCGAACCCGGACAATCAAACCGAACTTCACCGGGTTCGGCCGAACTAGTTTTGGCCGAACCCGGCAAAAAAATTTCCGGTACGCGACGTCAGGAGATAGTCACTGTCCAGGGTGCTGAAAGAGTTAAACTGTTTCAGCACCATGGACAGTGACTACCGATCCCAATAAACATGAACCTGTAAAAAAAAAAACGAAGTTCTGACTTACCGATAACTCCCGGCTTCTTCCTCCAGTCTGACCTCCCGGGATGACAATTCAGTCCAAGTGACAGCTCCAGCCAATCACAGGCCAAGCACAGGCTGCAGCGGTCACATGGACTGCCGCGTCATCCAGGGAGGTGGGGCCCGATGTCAAGAGAGGCACGTCACCAAGGACGCGTCACCAAGGCAACGGCCGGGAGGGAAGTTCTCGGTAAGTACGAACTTTTTCACGATATTGTGTTCGGCATTCACTGTCGAGGGTGCTGAAAGAGTTACTGCCGATCAGTTAGCTCTTTCAGCACCTTGGACAGTGACGGGCGTCGACTAGCCTCATCTCTATGATGGCGGCTGCGCGAAAATCACGCAGCCGCGCATCATACACGGATGACACACGCAGCTGTCAAATGTTTTTTGCGCGCGCAAAACGCTGCGTTGCTTGCGCGCGCAAAAACGCAACGTTCATCTGAATCTGCCCTAACGCCTCTAAAAAATAAAATAAAAAGTGAACAAAAACGTACCAATAAAAACTACAGCTCGTCCCGCAAAAAATAAGCCCTCATATTGCTCAATCAACAGAAAAATAAAAAAGTTATGGCTCTCAGAATATAGCGACAGAAAAATTAATTTTATTTTTTTTAACAAAAAAGTTTTTTATTTATAAAAGTGGTAAAACATAAAATATAAATTTGGTATCACCGTAATCGTATCAACCCATAGAATAAAGTGAACATGTAGTTATTACCGTACAATGAACGCCGTCAAAACGAAACCCACCAAAATATGGCGCAATCGCTGTTTTTTGCCCATTTCACCCCACAAATATGTTTCCCAGTACACTTTAGAATACATTAAATGGTGCAATCAAAAACTACAAGCCCTGATTTTTATGGCAAAAACCTTTTTTTTTTTTTTTTTATGTATGAACATTATTAAAAACTCTGTTTAATAATGCGCTATTTAGCATACTAAAGCATTATTGCCTGTCAGTTGCCATGGCAGGCCTGAGGCCATGGCAACCCATCAGCGCCCCGCGATCGTGTTGCAGGGCACCGATGGGATGACAGAGGGAGCCTACTTCCTCTGTAGCCACTTAGATGCGGAGGTCGGTAATGACCGAGGTGAAGAGGGGTCAAACATTGCAGATCGATGTCAGCTGTATATTACAGCTAGCCCACGCTGCTGATGGCGCGTGCACAGTTCCTCTGCCCCTTCCATCCACAGGGTGTACCGTTTCATCCTATTGCAGTCAAAAGACAGCAATTAGAACGTAATTTACACCCATTTGCGCAAATAGGTTAATGGTAATCACTTTTAAAGTTGCTCATCTGCATGAATGGATCTGCTGGTTTTTATGGGACTCAGTCAAACAGTTTGGTGACAGAAACATCCCTAACACCTAGGCTGATGCAATGCTGTGTCCTGTATTCATGGAAGTTTTTCCTGTGTTACATTACTGTGCAGTGCCTGAAAAGACTAAAGTTCTCAGGATACAGACAGCACAGTTGTACGCTTTTAAATACAGTTATAAGGCATGTGTCTGGCTAATGATAGCCTTTGGGTATGTTGGATGTATACATAGAATTTCCCCGCAAATAAACCTTGCATTGACGCAGAACAGTATAAATCTAGCCTAAGATATGTCAGCCCAGAAGTCAGCACAATTTGATATGAACGTAATAAAGAAGGAAACATGGACCGCACAGCCACAATATACACATTGATCTATAGCTACTAAGCCAAAAACATTTTTATGAACATGAGGTTCTTTGTTAATGTTTTGATCAAATTATATAAGCCTACTTGCCACTTCACGACAACCCCTTCAAAGTGGGTCCCTACTCTATTGATTGCAGCACCGCATGGCAGCCACTGCCAATGCAACACCACTGCTGCAGAGGAAGCAATGCAGAGGCCCAAAAGAACTCATACTGCCAGGCCAAAAAGACTGATATGCCGTTTGTGAATTAGGGTATGTTCACACGGCCTCTTTTCGGCCGTAAACGCTTACCCTTAGAGTATGTTCAGACACTTAACAAAAAACTTCTGAAAATATGGAGATGTTTTCAGAGAAAACAGCCTCTGATTTTCAGGCGTTTTTTGACGCTGAAAATTAAGCTTCTTTTAATTTGGAGCTTCGTTTGAGGCGTTTTTCATAGTGTTCAATAGAAAATCAGCTCCAAAAAACGCCTCAAGTAGTGACATGCTACTTCTTTTTACGGAGCGTCTTTTAATGCTCCGTTTTTTAAACCAGTGGCGTAAAAAGATGCCCCGCATGAACTAAATGCTGTTTTTCCCATTGATTTCAACGGGCAGATGTTTGTAGGCGTTCAGCTTCCTTTTTTTTAGGCGTTTTTCGTGGCGTAAACGCCCGAAATACGTCTGAAAACACTGTGTGTGAACATACCCTCAGAGTGTACTATAAGGTATGCTGTAGCTTGAGATCAGTACAAGATACAAAGTAATGTAATCTATTTCTAAAGTTATACTTCCCATATAAATACGATCTGTATACCGTAAGACAGTGTTAAAAGAATAACCTATACTTTAAAGTAGGGCTGGGCGATTTTGCCCAAAAATAGAATCTTGATTTTTTTTCAACACTATGGACAATTTCGATTTGAATCTCGATTTTTGTTAAATAAACTGAAAAAAAAAAATACAAAGACAGGGTATATATGGTACATTGCCAGTATACAATGTACAGTATATATGGTGTGGTGCATATACAGTGAAGGAAATAAGTATTTGATCCCTTGCTGATTTTGTAAGTTTGCCCACTGTCAAAGACATGAACAGTCTAGAATTTTTAGGCTAAGTTAATTTTACCAGTGAGAGATAGATTATATATAAAAAAAAAAAAAGAAAATCACATTGTCAAAATTATATATATTTATTTGCATTGTGCACAGAGAAATAAGTATTTGATCCCCTACCAACCATTAAGAGTTCAGCCTCCTCCAGACCAGTTACACGCTCTAAATCAACTTGGTGCCTGCATTAAGGACAGCTGTCTTACATGGTCACCTGTATAAAAGACTCCTGTCCACAGACTCAATTAATCAGTCTGACTCTAACCTCTTCAACATGGGCAAGACCAAAGAGCTTTCTAAGGATGTCAGGGACAAGATCATAGACCTGCACAAGGCTGGAATGGGCTACAAAACCATAAGTAAGACGCTGGGTGAGAAAGAGACAACTGTTGGTGCAATAGTAAGAAAATGGAAGACATACAAAATGACTGTCAATCGACATCAATCTGGGGCTCCATGCAAAATCTCACCTCGTGGGGTATCCTTGATCCTGAGGAAGGTGAGAGCTCAGCCGAAAACTACACGGGGGGAATTTGTTAATGATCTCAAGGCAGCTGAGACCACAGTCACCAAGAAAACCATTGGTAACACATTACGCCGTAATGGATTAAAATCATGCAGTGCCCGCAAGTTCCCCCTGCTCAAGAAGGCACATGTACAGGCCCGTCTGAAGTTTGCAAATGAACATCTGGATGATTCTGAGAGTGATTGGGAGAAGGTGCTGTGGTCAGATGAGACTAAAATTGAGCTCTTTGGCATTAACTCAACTCGCAGTGTTTGGAGGAAGAGAAATGCTGCCTATGAACCAAAGAACACCGTACCCACTGTCAAGCATGGAGGTGGAAACATTATGTTTTGGGGGTGTTTCTCTGCTAAGGGCACAGGACTACTTCACCGCATCAATGGGAGAATGGATGGAGCCATGTACCGTCAAATCCTGAGTGACAACCTCCTTCCCTCCACCAGGACATTAAAAATGGCTCGTGGCTGGGTCTTCCAGCACGACAATTACCCGAAACATACAGCCAAGGCAACAAAGGAGTGGCTCAAAAAGAAGCACATTAAGGTCATGGAGTGGCCTAGCCAGTCTCCAGACCTTAATCCCATCGAAAACTTATGGAGGGAGCTGAAGATCCGAGTTGCCAAGCGACAGCCTCGAAATCTTAATGATTTACAGATGATCTGCAAAGAGGAGTGGGCCAAAATTCCATCTAACATGTGTGCAAACCTCATCATCAACTACAAAAAATGTCTGACTGGTGTGCTTGCCAACAAGGGTTTTGCCACCCAGTATTAAGTCTTGTTTGCCAAAGGGATCAAATACTTATTTCTCTGTGCACAATGCAAATAAATATATATAATTTTGACAATGTGATTTTCTTTTTTTTTTTTTATATAATCTATCTCTCACTGGTAAAATTAACCTAGCCTAAAAATTCTAGACTGTTCATGTCTTTGACAGTGGGCAAACTTACAAAATCAGCAAGGGATCAAATACTTATTTCCTTCACTGTATGAGCAGCAGGAGAACAGTGAGACCTGAAGTAAAATACACAAGGCCCCTTTCACATCACTTTTTCCCTACTTTCAGCGTGTACGCCTAGAAAGATCCAGACATACATACTTAATGTGTCCTTACATTACAATTAGCCTGGCGTAAATTATAAGAAATTAGTTGGGCCGTGGTGGTCACGCTCTTTCCCAGAGGTCACGCCCCTTTCTACAAAAGTGTCGTGGGTGGCGCAAAAAGGGCAAGTAGCAATTTGGACAGCAAATTGTGACTTTTGGGCCCTTTTGAGACTTTTCTGGTATAGAAAGGTTGATAAATTATCCCCAAAGTCTGCATGTGATCTGACTGCTCTTTGGACATCACTTCTGTGGCAAGCCATTTAGGCCTAATTCAAACGACCGTGTTCGGTTCGTGATATACGGACTGTATGTCGGCAGTATTTCCCGGACCGAACACAGTGCAGGGAGGAACGCTACTAGCATCATAGTTATGTACGATGCCAGGAGTCACTGCCTCGCTGTGGGAGTAGATCCGCGGGGAGACATGGACACCTAGCGTCATACATAACTATGCTAGGAGCCCAGCTCCCTGCACTGTGCTCGGTCCGGGAAATGCGACCAACATACGGACCGTATATCACGGTCTGAACACGTTCGTGTGAATTAGGCCTTAGGCTACATTTACACGAGCGTGACAGATTTACGTGCGTAAAAACCGTGCGTAAATCTGTCTGTGTGCATTGCGTTATTGAATCAGTATGCTTTGCGTGTGGCATTTGTTTTTCACTCACTAGCAAAGCACTTTTTTGTTTTAATGGAATTGATGCGCAAATCATGCATAGCACATCCGTGTGCTGTGCGTGGTTTTCACGCACCCATTGACTTCAGTGGGCGCGTAGGTGCTTGAAAACGCAGCAATATAGGACATGCCGTGATTTCACGAAACGGACACTCGCTGCGTGAAAACTCACGCATGTCTGAACTGCTCCATTGAAATCAACGGCTCCGTGTACAGTGCGTTATTTCAACGCACAGCACACGGACAAGTTTTAAGCTCATCTAAATGAGCCCTAGATTTATGACTGCTCTTAAGACATAACTTTTGTGGCAAGTCTCTTAGATTTATTACCAGCAGTAGAACTAGTAAACCCCTGCTGCATTGTATATCACCAGCACAGAGGCTCCTCCACTGACACTGCTCTCTGCTTTATCATAACTGAAGATAACGAAAATCACTTAAATTTACCCATTCAGTTCCTTCTGCATTTCACGGCTTTAGAAGCTACAGGGTGGCCATAGCTGAAATGCAACAGGAACTTAATGGGTTAAGAAGCTGCCCGGGAGAACGGGACTCTGTATAAAACAATCAATTTCTGGACTCACAGTATTAGGCCTCATGCACACGACCGTATTTTTTCCCACCCGTAAATACTGGCGTAAATACGGGTCCGGTGTCACACGTATTCCACCCGTTTTGCACCAGTATTTACGAACCCGTGCTCGAAAATATGGGTCCGGTGTCACACGTATTCCACCCGTATTTACGAGCACGTTTTTGGCGGCAAAATAGCACTGCACTAATCGGCAGCCCCTTCTCTCTATCAGTGCAGGATAGAGAGAAGGGACAGCCTTTTCTGTAATAAAAGTTAAAGAAATTCATACTTACCCGGCCGTTGTCTTGGTGACGCGTCCCTCTCTTCACATCCAGCCCGACATCCCTGGATGACGCGGCAGTCCATGTGACCGCTGCAGCCTGTGATTGACCTGTGATTGGCTGCAGCGGTCACATGGCCTGAAACGTCATCCAGGACGTCGGGCCGGATGTCGAGAGAGACGCGTCACCAAGGCAACGGGCGGGAGACCGGACTGGAGGAAGCAGGAAGTTGTCGGTAAGTATGAACGTCTTTTATTTTTATTTTTTACAGGTTTATACTGATCGGTAGTCACTGTCCAGGGTGCTGAAAGAGTTACTGCCGATAAGTTAACTCTTTCAGCTCCCTGGACAGTGACTATTTACTGACGTCGCTTAGCAACGCTGCCGTAATGACGGGTGCACACATGTAGCCACCCGTCATTACGAGAGCTCCATAGACTTCTATGGACTGTCCGTGCCGTTATTACGGCCTGAAATAGGACATGTTCTATCTTTTTCAACGGCACGGGCACCTTCCCGTGAGAAAACGGGAAGGCACCCGTCGCCAATAGAAGTCTATGAGCCCGTTATTAGGGGTCGTAATTACGACCCGTAATAACGGGAGTTTTTACGGTCGTGTGCATGAGGCCTTACACAGTAGGTCCCATGCACACGACCGTAAAAAAAACTCCGTAATTGCGGACCGCAATATGGTCTGCAATTACGGACCCGCCCGGTTATATTAGCCGCGGACACCTTTCCGTATCGCTGCGGAAGGGTGTCCGTGCCGTAGAACTAGAACCGTGCCGGGGAATATGGAGAATGTCCTACTTTTCATTTTTTGCGGGCTGTGCACGAAAATGCGGCCTGCGAGTGTTGGCGGCTGGCCGTGCCCGCAATCGCGGTCTGTGATTACGGGCACGGCCGTGTGCATGAGGCCTTAGCCAACCCCAGTCCTCTCACAGCTGCTCCTGTTCAGTCGGCATTCACTGAAGTAGATGCGCTGTGCAGTGTGTCTGCTTGTTTATAAAGCTTGTTTTTCTCTCTCCTGCTATGGGGGTGGGGCCTGTAACGATTTCACGATTCGGGGCAAATCCAGGATCACACTAACTTAAAATGGCAAATTAATTGTATTAATTTGATTAATCGACCATCCCTACTTTAAAGAATAATACAGAATAAGCGTATTGCAACTGGTTATCTGTAAGAACTGCCTTATAAATGTCCAGACTCCTACATGTATGTCTACATGGTTTATATATTTCTAAACCTGACAAAATACATTCAACATTTCA
Organism: Rhinoderma darwinii; assembly: GCF_050947455.1. Taxonomy (NCBI): domain Eukaryota; kingdom Metazoa; phylum Chordata; class Amphibia; order Anura; family Rhinodermatidae; genus Rhinoderma; species Rhinoderma darwinii. The sequence goes on from NC_134687.1 coordinate 455,981,627, forward strand.
CAAAACAAATAAATTACTGAAATTAAATGCTAATCACACATAAAACCTACCCAAAAATAGTGCGGTACTATTATCTGTGGGTTTATTAAAACATACCGCAGATCCATTTGACTTCCAAAACGATATTATTGTACAAGACCCATTTTATAATAAAGTTGCGTTTTTGTTCTAAAATCAAAAACTTTTCTTGAAGAATTGGCGTGGAGTCTGACCATTACTGTAACCAATCAGATATAATTTGATAAATGATGGCAGAGGTCAAAGGGCATGACACGCTGACCAGACACCTCATTTATTTTAGCCTCTGAAGGAGATGGAACTTCAGTGGATAAAGTGTCACTTTTCCGAGAAAGGGATTTATCATCTCACTAGAGTGAACCATAATAACCAGTCAGACAGGAACTGGTCAAGCCAGGATAAATATCCCAGGGGAATGTCAGGTTTAAAGCTTTAGTTTGTTATGTAGTAAGATTCCTGCTGTCTGTACAATGTCTGGATAAATTTTTACATTTTTAAAAAAAAAATATTTTTAAGAACTGCTCCTTTGACAAAAAGAATGTTAAGAAGCTGTGGTCTTACCTCTAATTTTTTGGGGGTTTGTTTATTTTGTGCTGATGTAGAGCAGCTTTGTGCCACCTCACAACACAAAGTTGTGATCACTAACAATAGTCAGTGATAGCCAGGTGAAAATAGAAAATAAAAAGATTAAAAAAACGTTCACCTACACTACTTTTATAATTCCAGTGTACTCAAAAGTAATCTGTCAAGGTAGATAGAATGTCCTCTTCCTTGCAAATTTTAAAGCCTATGTACACCTGTGAAATAGTTTGTTGTTTTTTTTTAAAATAAAAATCATTCAGTCTATCAGTTTGTTTGCTTCAACTTTCTAAATACTTTTTATTAATAATTATTTTTACTTTTTGAGATGCAGCTGCTTTGTATCCTCTATACAGGAGCAGCTGTATTTTTCGCCGAAACCTGTATCCGCCAGGTTTCAGTGTCCGATGCAAGATCGAGCGGTTACCGATCACATAAACTCATAACTGGAATGTAATTGAACCCGTCTGTGCCGCTGATCTGACCGATCTGTTGCTCGGTGGTCCAAAATCCTGTTTTCAGATGAAAGTAAATTTTACATTTCATTTGGAAATCAAGGTCCCAGAGTCTGGAGGAAGAGTGGAGAGGCATCAATCCAAGTGTCTTGCGGTCCAGTGTGAAGTTTCCACAGTCAGTGATGGTTTGGGGGGCCATGTCTTCTGCTGGTGTTGGTTCACTGTGTTATATCAAGTCCAGAGTCCCCGCAGCCGTCTAGAAGGAAATTTTCGAGCACTTCATGCTTCCCTCGCCTGACAAGCTTTATGGAGATGCTGATTTCATTTTCCAGCAGGACTTGGCACCTGCCCACACTGCCAAAAGTACCAATACCTGGTGTAATAACCACAGTATCACTGTGCTTAATTGGCCAGCAAACTCGCCTGACCTAAACCCCATAGAGAATCTATGGGGTATTGTCAAGAAGAAGATGAGAGACACCAGACCCAACAATGCAGACGAGCTGAAGGCCGCTATCAAAGCAACCTGGGCTTCCATACCACCTCAGCAGTGCCACAGGCTGATCGCCTCCATGCCACGCCACATTGATGCAGTAATTCATGCAAAAGGCCCCTCGACCAAGTATTGAGTGTATATACTGTACATACTTTTCCGTAGGTCTACATGTCGGTATTAAAAAACATTTTTGAAATTGGGGTTATATAATCAAATTTTCTGGGAGACTAAATTTTGGGTTTTCATTAACTGTTAGGGTATGTTCACACGGTCTATTTTCAGCCATTTTTTGGGCTGTAAACACGCCCGAAAAACGGCTAAAAATATGTAAAAGTTATGGCTTACTGAATATGGAAAAAACATTTTTTTTTCTAACAAATAGTTTTTTATTTGTGAAAGGAGTAAAACATTAAAAAACCTATAAATTTGGTATCGCCGTAATCGTATTGACAAACAGAATAAAGTTTTTACCGCACGTGAAAGACATAAAAACGCAACCCAAAATAAAATGGAGGAATCACAGTTTTTTCCCAATTCCACCCCACATAGAATTTTTCAGTTTCCCAGTATGGTACTTTTAATGGTGCCAATAGAAACTACAACTCCTCCAGCACAAAAAAAACAAGCCTTCACACCACTCCATTGATGAAAAATAAAAAAAAAGTTATGGCTCATAGAAGGTGGGGAGTGTACAACAAAAAATGGCTTAGACTTCAAGGGGTTAATATCTAGAAACAATCAATGCCTTAACAGTAAGCTGAAGTGAATGTCCACCCCTGAATACCATTTTGGTTTATTTTTAATATTAATAGGTTAAAAATTGTGTGCTAAATAATTTCATATTGAATCTTTAGAGTTGGGAGCTTTATTTTTATAATAAAAAGCTCTAAATCCCCTACATAGACATAGATTTAAAATATAAAATGTCCTGTAGAGAGTAGAACAATTCTAAAAAGCCTTTAGCGTACATGAAAATGTGAAATTCGCTTGCTTCTATTATGAGAAACGAATGCTTGAAAATGCAGGCCCAAAGCCTAGTCTCCACTACTGCCAGATTCTAATGACATTTCCTGTAATGCTGTCCTGCAGAGCTTGTGTGGATTCAAATCAGAATCTACTATACTTATGTGAGTATGTATAAGTGAACATAGATACTGATACATTTCAACCAAATAAAAGGTCTCGATAACAAAACGGAAGTTGACGATATAGCACTAAGTATCGGGTAGCCATGCTGGGGACTGAGAATGAAAGTGGAGCCATGCTGGGGACAGAGAAGTAGAGTGAAGACATGATAGAAAAAGGAAAAAAAGAGTGTAAAGTACTATTCTGTAATGCCGTGTTCTTCAACCTGTGGCCCGCCACCTGTTATGAAACTCCAATCATGCACTACAAGTCTCCAATAGGGTAAACAGGAAAGCCACAGGTAAAAGACTACTGTTTACATGTTACACATAAGTTACAAGACTAGGTATAGGGCAGGAAAATACTTCCCAGATGCAGAGAATTCACAGAAAATGTCATAATATATTACTATATGCAAAATGCAAACTGTGGCACTGATTAAGTAATTTTGGGGTGTTTTATCATTTAGTGTATTTGTGTACTGCGCATGTTTGCTGACTGCATTACACACGTTATCCAGCATTCTGTAAACTTTTTTCTTTGAGACCACCTCCATAAAATACATATAGATACATAAACACACACGCAATTTTAGTGTGCCTAGTTTTTCAGAATAAATGGTTATATGCCTGTACAGGAGGAATAACGCTATTTCTGGCCATTATATGACTTGTATTCTGCCCTATTGTTCCCCTCTGCAGGCTCTATCACTAATTCTCATTTGTCTCTGAGCTAGTGGACGAAGCCTAAGGCCCCATGCACACAACCGTATATTTCATCCATCCGTAAATACAACCCTAATTGCACACAACCTATATTTCATCCATCCGTAAATACTGTCCGTAAATACGGATCCGTAGTCATTTATAAAAATCCATAAATCATCCACATGTATGGAACGGTGTCTATAAATACGGTCCATAGTGCATCCGTATTTACGGATCCGCAAAAAGAATTAAACCACAAATGATATGCAACATCTGAAAACCTGGCATCGCCTAGCAATGCTTTCGTAATTATGGACGGCTAAGGGTGCACATCTGTAGCCGTCCGTAATTATGGAAGCGCCCATAGACTTCAATGGGGAGTCAGTGCCATAAGGACATGTTCTATCATTTCCACGGCACGGACACCCATACGTAAAAATATAGAAATTAATGGGTCCGTAATTACGGATGAAAAATACGCACGTGTGCATGGGGCCTAACTGCTTTCATGTCTTCTATACACGGCAAACTTAGAAGAGGAGAATCCTGCTCTCCTATCTCTAGCTATCACACACATATATATATATATTATACAGCAGCATGGAGCAGATCATACAGCAGTAATGAGCAGTGTAGCTGAGAACACAGCACTATGGTGAGATACAACTTACCAGCAAGCTGCAGCACGTGTGTCTGACCAACTCAGTTTCTACTCCCCCTCCCCTCTCCATAGACTTGTATCGGCAGCGTGTCTGTCTCACTTTCTCTCTCTGCTCCCTTGTCCTGCTCCCCTTCCCTTCTCCATAGACTTGTATCAGCAGGCAGTGAAGAGACCCCCCCCCCCGCCAACCTTACGCAGTCCATCAATTTTGCTTTACAACAGGAGGTGGACAAGAGATTACAGGAAGAGAGACACATAGTGGCAGTAAATTCATACATAATTTGCATAGATAAAACAATTTCATTTTAACAGGAAGTAAATTACAAAGTTGATATATACCAGGTCTACTATTAGATTAGCATTCATTGTTTGAAATGTTAGTGTCCATTTCTTTTTATCTTTAAAGGGTAACTAAACTTTCAGAAAACTTCTGACATGTCATAAGTTTTGATCGATGGGGGTCTGCGCACTCAGACCTCCACTGATCGCTAAAACGAAGTGGCAGAAGCACTCGGGTGAACGCTGAGTCGGTTGGTTTCTGATTGGCTTTTCTCGGAAAGCAGAGCAGATGGTGTATGGGCTCAATAGAAAGTCTTTCCGAAAAAATATACGGGGTATCTGAATAACAATTGGCTGCAGTATTATCGCGTTTAGAGTGACCAGAAACTGTAAAAAGGAAGCAATTTCTTATGAATTCATGATGTTATTAAACTAGGGAAAATTATACTTTATAGGTCAAACTTTGGTTAATAAAACCGATTTACCTCAAATATCAAATTGTACATAGAGCACAAATCAGTTATAGATCCGTTTGTAACATATTTCATACAATGTTCAGAACACTTTCGCTGTGACATGAAATTCCATTGCTATTGTATTACAAATGTGTGTATGCCCTTCCACATTTAGCTCAGAATCTTATGGCCGTTTGTGGTCCATTTACAAATCCAATAGATTTCATTAAAATTGGGATTTGGTTCTTACAGAAAACTGCAGATTACAGTAACTTGTCGGTTTTCGGGCCTTAGAAGAGAATTCCCTCTGACACTTTTGGACTTTTAAGTGTGCCTATCCTTGTTATTTTTCCATATATCAGTAGTGTACATCAATACACAAAACTTTATAATATAGCTTATTAGGAGAAAGTAGCATCTTTTCACCTTCCAGCAGCCTATAGTTCCCCTTTCCCGGCCTCCAGGCTCTCTATAAATGTTCAAAAGTCTCCTCATTCACTAGAAAAAGTCTATGTACTGAAAGCTAGTAAATACTAGACGGGTAGGAGGGAGATGCAGCTGCACGATCTCCATCTCTCCGAGTGGCTTTGCGCACACAACAAGTGCTTACATCACACCGGGAAGAGTCTGAATGCTCAGCAAGAAAGGAGAGAGAAAATGTGCCTTTACTACCAGCAGAGATGGGGAAAACCCAAAATATGCAGGTGTGACACAACATTTCTGGCTGCACTACATCTGATATACAGATTTATTGGGTTTTTTTTCGGCTAAGATAGATACGCTTTTATTTTGCATTTAGTTTTGTGGGAATGTATAATGTGGATGCACACGCACACATGTAAGAAATAAATCAACGCAGCTAAAAAAGATGGAAGATAAACACTCTGTTGATGATACTACTCATTTATCTGAAAATGAAGACTTTGGCCATGTTTACACAGCACGCATTTGCCGTAGGCAAATCGGCTGTGGATTGTTTAGAAAATTTCCGACAGAAATCCTCAGCTGAAAGTCGAAGTTTCTGTCAAGGATTGGCTACCGGTTCTACACACGGATGAGCCAGATTGTAATTGAATGGAGATAATCTGCGATTTTTCAGCACAGAATTTGCAGCAATAACAAACATGCTGTGGATTTTAAGCTTTCCTTATTCCACGCTGATAGCTTCCACAGCGTGTGAATGGGGTGTAAAATACTCCTTTGACATGCATTGCCGATGGAATGTAAGCGGACTCCATTAACTCCTTCCCGACCGCCCACCGTCTTGATGTCAGGCGGTGCAGGTCCGCAGTCTACGTCGACGTCTTTTGGCGTCGCTGTAAGTGAGGCTGATGAGCACTGAGGTGAGACTGATGTAACTTACAGCTCCTGATCTCAGAGCAGCCTCCTGAACACAGCTGGGGTCGGAAAACATTCGGACCCCTGCTGTTTAACCCTTTGATCGCCGCGGTCTGTGACCGCGGCACGATCAAAGGGAATCCCCCTCTTTGATCGCATCACCGGGATTCCAATAATGCAATCAAACACCGGGGAATCCCTCTGCAGTCAGACCTAGGGACGTACAAAGGACCCCAGAGACGTCTGTTCCGTTTACCTGCTGTTCGGGCACACTATGTGCTGCCCTAACAGCAGCCTGTGTCATAGTGACACAGTGTAATGTATTAGAATACAGGACTAAGTAAAAAATAAAGTAATAAATAAAGTTATCCCTTAATGGGATTAAAAATATAAAAAAAGTAACAAAAAAATAAACAAATAAAAAAAGTCCCACAAAAAGAGTCATTATTTTGCATAAAATATATTTTATTGCCCCCACATTACATACACTACCGTTCAAAAGTTTGGGGTCACTTAGAAATTTCCTTATTTTTGAAATTAAATGTTAAATACTTTTGTGTCAAAAAAGACAAAAGTATAATAGGTATGATACCTTTATTGGCTAACCATAAAAGTTCTATATGCAAGCTTTCAGAGCGCAGAGCTTGCATATAGAACTTTTATGGTTAGCCAATAAAGGTATCATACCGATTATACTTTTGTCTTTTTTGACACAAAAGTATTTAACATTTCATATTGTCTCTGGCTAACACGGTACTACACTATTTTTTACTTATTTTTGAAAGAAAAGCACAGCTTTTTTCAATGAAGATAACATTAAATTAATCAGAAATACACTCTATACATTGTTAATGTGCTAAATGACTATTCTAGCTGCGAACGTCTGGTTTTTAATGCAATATCTACATAGGTGTATAGAGGCCCATTTCCAGCAACCATCACTCCAGTGTTCTAATGGTGTTTGCTAACTGTGTTAGAAGGCTAATGGATGATTAGAAAACACTTGAAAACCCTTGTGCAATTATGTTAGCACCGCTGTAAACAGTTTTGCTGTTTAGAGGAGCTATAAAACTGACCTTCCTTTGAGCTAGTTGAGAATCTGGAGCATTACATTTGTGGGTTCGATTAAACTCTCAAAATGGCTAGAAAAAGAGAGCTTTCATGTGAAATGAAATGAAGGCTATTCCATGCGAGAAATTGCCAAGAAACTGAAGATTTCCTACAACGGTGTGTACTACTCCCTTCAGAGGACAGCACAAACAGGCTCTAACCAGAGTAGAAAGAGAAGTGGGAGGCCCCGCTGCACAACTGAGCAACAAGATAAGTACTCTAGTTTGAGAAATAGACGCCTCACAGGTCCTCATCTGGCAGCTTCATTAAATAGTACCCGCAAAACGCCAGTGTCAACGGCTACAGTGAAGAGGTGACTCCGGGATCCTGGCCTTCAGGGCAGAGTGGCAAAGAAAAAGTCATATCTGAGACTGGCTAATAAAAGGAAAAGATTAATATGGGCAAAAGCACACAGACATTGGACAGAGGAAGATTGGAAAAAAGTGTTATGGACAGACGAATCGAAGTTTGAGGTGTTTGGATCACACAGAAGAACATTTGTGAGACGCAGAACAACTGAAAAGATGCTGGAAGAGTGCCTGACGCCATCTGTCAAGCATGGTGGAGGTAATGTGATGGTCTGGGGTTGCTTTGCTGCTGGTAAAGTGGGAGATTTGTACAAGGTAAAAGGGATTTTGAATAAGGAAGGCTATCACTCCATTTTGCAACGCCATGCCATACCCTGTGGACAGCGCTTGATTGGAGCCAATTTCATCCTAAAACAGGACAATGACCCAAAGCACACCTCCAAATTATGCAAGAACTATTTAGGGAAGAAGCAGGCAGCTGGTATTCTATCTGTAATGGAGTGGCCAGCGCAGTCACCAGATCTCAACCCCATAGAGCTGTTGTGGGAGCAGCTTGACCGTATGGTACGCAAGAAGTGCCCATCAAGCCAATCCAACTTGTGGGAGGGCCTTCTGGAAGCCTGGGGTGAAATTTCTCCCGATTACCTCAGCAAATTAACAGCTAGAATGCCAAAGGTCTGCAATGCTGTAATTGCTGCAAATGGAGCATTCTTTGACGAAAGCAAAGTTTGAAGGAGAAAATTATTATTTCAAATAAAAATCATTATTTCTAACCTTGTCAATGTCTTGACTATATGTTCTAGTCATTTTGCAACTCTTTTGATAAATATAAGTGTGAGTTTTCATGGAAAACACTAAATTGTCTGGGTGACCCCAAACTTTTGAACGGTAGTGTAAAAACAAAAAAACTACACATATTGGGTATCTACACGACCGTAATAACCTGACAAATTAATTTAACAGGTTATTTAGTGTGAAACACGAACAGGATAAAAATGAAACAAGAAAAACAATGCAGAGAATCGCTTTTTCCTATATTCACGCCGTAAAAAAAATATTTTTTTTACCCTCAAACTGCGTGGAAAAAAAATACTATTTCTCTCACATAAAACAAGGCTTCATACAGCCACGTCAATGAAAAAATAAAAAAGTTATGGCTGCTGAAAGGCAGAGAGGCGAAACCAGAAAAATTTAGCTGTCATTAAGGTCTTTTCAGGCCCGGTCATTAAGGGGTTAAGGATTGTGTACATGGCCTTAGAGAAGACATCCATCGGACACATCTCCTGAGCCTGGCACATTACATTGGCCCTGACCCAGTGAATAAGATCGGATCAGAAACCTTACTGCCTACGCTGCATGTCCCTGTCATAAACTCATGCTACTCTCATATAGGGAAGCATGATCTAAGTGACAGGTCCCCTTTAATTTCTCATATTACTGGTTTTTAATATTTCATTTTAGCAACTGACACTTATGTAAAATACCTGGAGGTTATAAAGCTATCAACAGCACATTTACAAAACATCATGTACTTTCTAGTTAGTAATTCTAGATGTGTGATTACTCACAGGGTTTCCTTATCTGCACAATTACGTAGCCTATTAAACAATAAATCAGATGAAAAACAAAAAAAACTTGCTTGATGCAAGAGGATTCTCTACTGCGATATAATGTTTGTTGCCCTAAATGCTTAAAGAGGCTCTGTCACCACATTATAAGTGGCCTATCTTGTACATAATGTGATCGGCGCTGTAATGTAGATTACAGCAGTGTTTTTTATTTAGAAAAACGATCATTTTTGACGGAGTTATGACCTATGTTAACTTTATGCTAATGACTTTCTTAATGGATAACTGGGAGTGTTTTACTATATGACCAAGTGGGCGTTGTACAGAGGAGTGTATGACGCTGACCAATCAGCGTCATACACTTCTCCCCATTCATTTACTCTGCACATAGCGATATAGCTATATCACTATGTGCAGCCACATAAACACACTATAACATTACTGCAGTGTACTGACAATGAATATACATTACCTCCAGCCAGGACGTGATGTGTATTCAGAATTCTGTGTGAGATTTACAGCAAGGCAAGCGTAATCTCGTTTGAAATGACAGTTTACAGCGTAATCTCGCGAGACTACACCTGCTATGCTGTAAATCACAGAGAAGTGCAGAGAAGTGGTCATGATTCTGAATACACATCCCGTCCTGGCTGAAGGTAATGTCTATTCATTGTCAGGACACTGCAGTAACGTTAGTGTGTGTATGTGGCTGCACATAGTGATCTAGTAATAACACTTTGTGCTGTGTAAATGAATGGGGAGAAGTGTATGGCGCTGATTGGTCACTGATTGGTCAGCGTCATACAGTTCTCTTCACAACGCCCACTTGGTCAAAAAGTAAAACACGCCCAGTTGTCCATTGAGAAACTCATTAGCATAAAGCTAATATAGGTCATAACTCCGTCAAAAATGATCATTTTCTAAAGAAAAAACACTGCTGTAATCTACATTACAGCGCCGATCACATCATGTACAATAGAGGCCACTTATAATGTGGTGACAGAGCCTCTTTAATATTATCAGGTAAGCAGTCTTATACAGTTTATACGGACTGCTGTCCTTATACTATACAATATATGGCATTATTTAAGCACAGTCAGATCAGAAACCTCAGGTCAGGAGGGTGAGTAGAGGCAAGACTACTTGGTGCTATGTTTGTTCAAGCCCTGGACCTTACCTGGTCTGGTCATATTACTATGTTAACAGAGTGATAGGGTAGAGTAATAATACTGTGCAGGAGATATGGGAGGGATCCTGCAGCTCACCTGACACTTGGCATGTGTGTCGTGGACATCGCACGGAATCTCGTGTCGGCACATGGCACACGATGGATGAGGACAGGCAAGGCAGAGGGTTGAATCCAGCGATGTAGAGGATAAAATGGAAACTTTCCAAGTTTACTGAGTATCAAAGTTAAAACAGGGTCCAGAGGAAGCTATTTAGCTAAATAGCCATGATTAAGGACGTGCACAACGTCTGAAACGCGTAGGCCCCAAGACTGGACCGAGACACTCTCCTACCTGCACACCAGGATTCCTTCCTCTGGACCCTGTTTTAACTTTGATACTCAGTAAACTTGGAAAGTTTCCATTTTATCCTCTACATCGCTGGATTCAACCCTCTGCCTTGCCTGTAATAATACTGTGGTATTGGAAATGTATAATAATACAGGTTACCATCACTATTTTAATGTAGAAATAACAATCTCTTTACCATCACATGCCTCCCTAGTTTTTTTAGTAAAGCTTTATGAACTCTTATACTGTAAGAAAACCAAACTGTAGAGGTGACCATACTGGTTTCAACTGCAAGATATCGGACCTAAGATACATCCAAAATACCCTACAACAATTTTGAGTTCATCACTTACTTTATTTTCACCAATTATGCAATTTTGATGTCTCAATGTCTTCTACACTCACAGAACTGTGAAATAGATGTTATTACTACAGTGTATGGTGTTCCTATTACAAACTGTATTGTTATTACTTATTGTAACCTGTCCAATGTTTGTGGACAATTGTTCTTCTATTTGTTTTGTTCTGAAAACTTAATAAAATCAGTCAAAAACAAAATACCCTAACAACAATCTTTCCTGTACTTTACGGGTTAAGAACAATTGTGCTGTTCCCATAGTTTTTTCATAAATCATAAGATTAGGAGATAAATGGAGAAAATATATACTGATGTGGTTTTCAGTCAAGTATACAGAGCGGATGCGTTGAGTACTATTTATTAATACAATTGTACCATTTTCTGGGGTTATGTGAGTGACTCACTAACTTTTTCCTATGTGCTTTTGGTCCAAAATAAGTGTGGATGATGCTCACTCAATGCAAGTAAATTCCTGTCAAGGAATGCTCTGAGACATCTTACCCTCACCCTATAAATTCATGAAACGTATAGGGGTTGTCTCATATAGACAACCCCTTTAGAGACGGAAGCAGTCTGGAGGAAGAGTGGAGAGGCATCAATCCAAGTTGCTTGCGGTCCAGTGTGAAGTTTCCACAGTCAGTGATGGTTTGGCGGCCATGTCATCTGCTGGTGTTGGTCCACTGTCTTATATCAAGTCCAGAGTCAACGCAGCCGTCTACCAGGACATTTTCAAGCACTTCATGCTTCCCTCTGCTGACAAGCTTTATGGAGATGCTGATTTCATTTTCCAGCAGGACTTGGCACTTGCCCACACTGCCAAAAGTACCAATACCTGGTTTAATAACCACAGTATCTCTGTGCTTGATTGGCCAGCAAACTCGCCTGACCTAAACCCCATAGAGAATCTATGGGGTATTGTCAAGAGGGAGATGAGAGACACCAGACCCAACAATGCAGACGAGCTGAAGGCCGCTATCAAAGCAACCTGGGCTTCCATAACACCTCAGCAGTGCCACAGGATGATCGCCTCCATGCCACGCCGCATTGATGGAGTAATTCATGTAAAAGGAGCCCCGACCAAGTATTGAGGGCATATACTGTACATACTTTTCAGTAGGCCTACATTTCGGTATTAAAAATAATTTTTGAAATTGGTCTTATATAATATCCTCATTTTCTGAGAGACAAAATTTGGGGTTTTCATTAACTGTTCGCCATAATCATCAACATTAAAAGAAAAAAATGCTGGAAATAGATCACTCTGTGTATAATGAATCTATAGAATACACGAGTTTCACTTTTTGAATTGAATTACTGAAATAAATTAACTTTTTGATGAGATTCTAATTAATTGCAAAGGACTAGTATGTACACGGACTTTCCTGCCTAGCCTAACAATTCTATAAATAGCCATTCAATTAGTATTTTTTTTTGCCTAACTATATTCAAAAGCAGATTAAAATTGTACAATAAGATATATGCTATAAAAAGTACACTTTAAGAAAAGGTATTAAAACATACATCCTTCTATTATTTAGCATTTGCAATATTTTATGATATCTTCACTAGGGATGATGTCTAAAATATTGTAAATTATAATGCAGTCTTTTACATATATATATATATATACATATATATATATATATATATATATATATGTGGTATAAGAAATTACAGCACGGTAAAACATACAGCTACACAGGTGATTCATTTTAGGTTGAAATCCAATTAGAAATATGTGTAAGTTATTAAATAGGGATGACAACACTTTTATTTGTGGACTTTCAAAGCAGACGGAGTCAAAAACTCAAAACCCTTGACAAGATAAGTAAAGCCAAGATGCCCTGAAACAAAGGATGCCTTGAATCCACAAAGTCTGTTGCCAGGTGATCCGTGACGGCATGACCAGACATCCCATGGGAGTCATTAGGTCGAATAATTCTTCATCCTGGTCCTTATGACTAAACACTAGGCTAAATTTTACCTATACTGCTTATTATGTTTGGACAACAGAAATGATAAGTTAATGAAAGTTTATGCTATGTGGACACGACAAAACTTTTTTAAAGTCCGTTCCGCACAATTTTGTGGGCTTCAGAGCTGAAATCTCCCAGCATTCTTTGTTCGTTAAATGCCTACACAAAACTTATGCTGGTGATTTGAATTCTGGGAAGTATAATTTTTACACGTCACGCTGTCAAAGATATGTCTGTCGAAAAGCTTGTCAATTGTTTCTAATAGCAACCATCAGAATTGTGAATGTAGACCCGGATTACAGTACAGGCTGCGACTAAGGAACACTACAAGATATCTAGCGATATCTAAACTAAAATTGTGCTCAAAAGGTGAACCTACTCTTTTAGTGGGTACATTTAGCTCAGAAGTTACTAGGTAGATTAGAGAAAATTTGTACAGATCAACTAATAACTTTAGTGACTAGGCTAACCTGCCAAAGTTTCATGCACATAGCCATTCCCCATGCGCCATCTGCTGTAGAAGGCATTGAGCTTATAATCTTTTTGGATTCCATGTCCATAACTTGAACCTGTAAAATGGAGAAGAAGTAAAGAAGTAAAGTTTACATTGTAAGGAAAGAGCATATTAGAAAATAAACGGCATGTCCTCCTTGTGTAGTTTATTAGTTTTATAGATTAGGATCTATAAAAATAGAAAACTACCTAATGATTATATAGTTTATGAAGCCTCCTTTTACATAACAATCACACCGTTATACTACACCTAGAAACAAAAAGGGAAAAAATAACAGACATTTTATGGAGCATATGCTATAAAACTATTACAATGTAAACAAACATTTGCTCAGGTAATTGCAGATATTTTTACACATACTTACTGGTACCTGAAGATCATTAAAGATACAGTATACACATATTACAGTAAATTTCCAGACAAACAAAAAGTCTTGAAATAATGCAGTGCAAGTGTCAATACAGATGCACATCAGAATATGCTTAGAGAAACCTTCCTGCACAAAAACAACCACTTCGAACACCCACACCTCTATGATGATGGAAAGTTGGGTTTATGCTGAAGGGTTTCTTAACCGCTACGCACTGCTAGTCTAGAAGTATACACCATACGGACAAAAGTTTTGGGATACCTACACATTATACCTACAGGAGCTGTTATGACATTCCATTCTAAATCCATAGGCATTAATAGGAATTTGGTCCCCCCTTTGCAGTAAAACAGCTTCTACTCTTTTGGGAAGGCTTTCTACAAGTTTTTGGAGTTTGTCTTTCAGAATTTTTGCCTATTCATCCAGAAAAGCATTTGTGAGGGCACACACTGATGTTGGATGGGAGGGCCTGGTTTGCAATCTCCATTCTAGTTAATCCCAAAGGTGTTGGATGTGGTTGAAGTCAGGGCTCCGTGTGGGCCAGTCAAGCTCTTCCACACCAAACTCACCCCACCATGTCTTTATGGACATTGCTTTGTGCACTGAGGCACAGTCATACTGGAACAGAAAAGGGCCGAACCTCAAACTGCTCCCACAAAGTTGGAAACATACAATTGTCCAAAGTGTCCTGGTATGCTGAAGCATTAAGATTTCCCTTCACTGATAATATGGTACCTAGGCCAACCCCTAAAAAACAACCCCATAGCATTATTCCTCCTTCACCAAACTTTACAGCTGGCCCAATGCAGTCAGGCAGACACAGACTCGTCAATCCGACTGTCAGAAAGAGAAGCATGATTCGTAACTGAACACATTTTCACTACTCCAGAGTCTAGTGGCGGGGTGCCTTACACCATTCCATCTGATGCTTGGCATTGTGCTTGGTAATGTAAGGTTTGCAGCAAAGGAAGGGAAGAACATGCAGCACTCACCATAATAATAAAACTTTATTCCTTTATTATGACATCTTAAAATAGGCCACTTCTTAGGAAGGATGTAGCAGACGGCAACAAGGTAACAGCCTGTTTCATGCTAAATAGCGCTTCTTCTGACCCGACTTACCTGGCGTCTCCAGCGTGGTTTTACAGACCCGCTTGGCGCCGTCACCACAGCAATCACTCAAACTTCCCGCGCACAGCAGCCAATTCTAGAGCAATTGCTTCAGCGCGTCAATGAACTCGTCACACGACAGCATGATGACAACAACGTGTCGGTCACCTGACCGTTCCAACGCGCTCTAAACTAATTCTGAGGGATACACCTACAAAGAGGACTGAGTCTATTACTACACTGTTATCCTACTGAGTCATGTGACTTGCGAAGGATCGACGGAGAGATAGACGACACCCAACATCTCTCGGACGGTGCAAACTGCTTTACAATGCTCTCCTAGAGAAAGGTATATAATTAACCTCTGCTGGCACAGGCAGGAGTTCTCGGGTCCAGAGCATAGGGGAAGTCATACATTTATTTTTATATAACAGCCAGGGGTAATTAGTGGATGTTCTGCTTAAACACATCCACTAGTGCATTTAATACTTAACTCTTTCTTTCCTACCCTCTATCCTGCATAACTAAGAAGTGTATTAAAACAATAATCACAATCTCTATTGTGTTATATAAAAATAAATGTATGACTTCCTCTATGCTCTGGACCCGAGAACTCCTGCCCGCGCCAGCAGAGGTTAATTATATACCTTTCACTAGGAGAGTATTGTAAAGCCGTTTTCCCCGCCCAAGAGACGTTTCATGGGCGTCTATCTCTCCGTCGATCCTTCACGAGTCACGTGACTCAGTAGGATGACAAGGTAGTAATAGACTTGGTCCAACTCTTTGTTGGTGTATCCCTGAGAATTAGTTTGGAAGGCGTCGGAACAGTCAGGTGACCGACGCGATGTTGTCATCATGCGGTCACGTGACCTTCATTGACGTACTGGAGCAATTGCTCTAGAATTGGCTGATGTGCGCAGGAAGTTTGAGTGGTTGCTGTGTTGATGGCACCGAGCGGGGCTTTAAAACCACGCTGGAGACGTCAGGAAAGTCAGGTCAGAAATTTTAAAGAGGCTCTGTCACCAGATTATAAATGCCCTATCTCCTACATAATCTGATCGGCGCTGGAATGTAGATAACAGCAGTGGTTTTTATTTTGAAAAACGATCATTTTTGAGCAAGTTATGAGCAATTTTAGATTTAGTTTCTTAATGCCCAACTGGGCGTGTTTTTACTTTTGACCAAGTGGGTGTTGTAAAGAAGTGTTTGAGGCTGACCAATCAGTGACCAATCAGTGACATACACTTCTCATTGTTCCAGCCCAGCATGATCCACAGCACAGTGAGATTGTGCAGTGAAAGAAGCTGGGCTGGAACAATGAGAAGTGTATGACACTGATTGGTCACTGATTGGTCAGCCTCATACACTTCTTTACAACACCCACTTGGTCAAAAGTAAAAACACGCCCAGTTGGGCATTAAGAAACTAAATCTAAAATTGCTCATAACTTGCTAAAAAATGATCGTTTTTCAAAATAAAAACCACTGCTGTTATCTACATTCCAGCGCCGATCAGATTATGTAGGAGATAGGGCATTTATAATCTGGTGACAGAGCCTCTTTAAGATGTCATAATAAAGGAATGAAGTTTTATCGTTATGGTGTGTGCCGCATGTTCTACCCTTCCTTCTCTGCTTTTACATTATAAATACTATTATATATGCTGAGCACCATCGAGTTTATTAAGGAACCCCTGATAACAATATACAAAAAACATCAGTGAAATTATTGTCTAATGGTAGTGTCAACTTCCTCTTCTCTTGTGTGTGATGTAAGGCTTGCATGCAGCGGCTCGGCCATGGGAACCCATGCCATGAAGCATTCGGCGCATAATTTTTGTCCGGATATTAATGCCATAGGAGGTTAGGAACTCTGCAGTTATTGAGTTAGCAGAGCGTTGGCGACTTATGAACTATGCGCCTCCGTACTCAATGACCCTGCTATGTAACTTTACTCAGGGTCTACCACTACGTGGCTGAGTTGCTGTGGTTCCTAAATGCTTTCACTTTGCAATACTACCACTCACAGTTGATCGTGAAATATTTAGGAGGGTATAAAATTCATGAACTGACTTGTTGTGACGATGGCATCCTATTACAGTACCATGCTCTAATTCAGTGAGCTCTTCAGAACAACCCATTCTATCACAAATGTCTGTACATGCAGACTGCATGGCTAGGTGCGTGATGTTATACATCTGTGGCAATGGGACTGAATGAAATACCGGAATTCAATGATTAGGTGTGTCCCAATACTTTTGCCCATATAGTGTATGTCCTTGCTGCCTAAGCCCCATTTAGCCAGGGCATAATGTATATCTACATTTCTAACTTTAATGGCATATTGTGCTGCATGACGCTCTGCCATTTAAAATATCGGGCTGACACAGTTTAATTATCATCTCTCTATCCCAAAAAGCACTAAACAAAGTGAGCTCTGTGTTAAGTGCTGGGACCCAAATGCAGGAAACTACCTTACTGTGTTCGGACCGTTGCTATAGAAACCTGTGATGCCACAATGATGTCACAGGCTTCCAACTGTGACATGGAGGAATGGAGTATGCTGGGAGAACATGATCTATGTCATCCCACCATTGCTCTGTATGCAAATCACTGCTAACAGTGGCCAGCAGCCATTAGATCACTATTATATGTGATCTGCATAAAATTCAATGCTGGGAAAACATAGATCATGTCATCCCAACATCCTCCAGCCCCAAGGCAAACAAGTTAAATAAGTCAGTAAATTATTTTATTTTTTAAAATGTAATAAAAAAAAACTAAAAATGTATTAAAATAAAAAAATAATTTAAAAAAAATTCATTCGGAAAGTCTACAGACCTTTTCACTTTTTCCACATTTTGTTAAGTTGAGGCCTTGTGCTAAAATAAAAAAAATTCACGTTTTTCCCCCATCATTCTGCACTCAATATCCCATAATGACAAAGTGAAAACAGAATGTTAGTAATCTTTACTAATTTATTGAAAAGGAAAAACTAAAATATTGCATTGACATAAGTATTCAGACCATAGTTACATAGTTTGTATGGTTGAAACACATGTCCTTCAAGTTCAACCAAGGGATGGGAAAATGGAAGGTAAAAATTTCTACACATAGGAGCGAATATTTTTTGGTTCTAGGAAATTATCCAAGCCTTTTTTAAAGCCATCTACGGTCCCTGCTGTGACCAGCTCCTGTGGTAGGCTATTCCATAGATTCACAGTTCTCACAGTAAAGAAGGGTTGTTGCCTCTGCAGGTTGAACCTTTTTTCTCCAGACGGAGGGAGTACACCTTGTTTTTTGAGGGGGTTTTACATGGAACAGGATTTCACCATATTTTTTTGTATGTGCCATTAATATATTTATATAAATTAATCATGTCCCCCCTTAGTCGTCTTTTCTCAAGGCTAAATAGGTTTAATTCTTTTAATCTTTCCTCATAACTTAGATTCTCCATGCCCCTTATTAGCTTCGTTGCTCTTCTTTGTATTTTTTCAGACTCCAGGGCATCCTTTCTATGAACTGGAGCCCAGAACTGAACTGCATATTCTAGATGAGGCCTCACTAATGCTTTGTATAGTGGTAATATTACATCCCTGTTCCACGAGTCCATGTCTCTTTTAATACACGACAATATCTGGCTGGCCTTTGAAGCAGCTGATTGACATTGCATGCTGTTATTTAGTCTATGATCTACAAGTACACTCAGATCCTTCTCAACAAGCGAATCCCCCAGTGTAGCTCCCCCTAGGACATATGATGTATGCAGGTTGTTGGTACCCAGATGCATAACTTTACATTTATCTACATTAAACTTAATTTGTTTAAATCTGCTTGCAATTCACGAACATCTTCCATAGACTGAACTATATTACATAGCTTGGTGTCATCTGCAAAAATAGAAATAGTGCTATTAATCCCATCCTCTATATCATTAATAAATAAATTTAATAATAGTGGTCCCAGCACTGATCCCTGGGGTACACCACTTATAACCGGGGACCATTCAGAGTAGGAATCATTGACCACCACTCTCTGGATACGGTCCTTGAGCCAATTCTCAATCCAATTACAAACTAAGGACTATAGGTTTAGATAGTATAATTTACCCATTAGACGTCTATGAGGGACAGTGTCAAATGCCTTTGCAAAGTCCAAAAACACTAGTTCCACAGCCGGCCCCTCTGTTTAGGCTTCTGCTCACCTCTTCATAAAAACAAGTCAGGTTAGTTTGACAAGTTCTGTCCTTAGTAAAACCGTGCTGGCTGTCACTTATGATACTATTTTTTGTCACATAATCCTGTATATAGTCCCTCAATAGCCCCTCAAATATTTTCCCCATGATGGACCATTTACGGAGTACTTAGTTTAAGCACCTTTGGCAGCGATAACAGCCTCGTGTCTTCTTGGGTATGATGCCACAAGGTTTGTTCACCTGGATTTGGGGATTGTCTGCCATTCTTCTCTGCAGATCCTCTCAAGTTCTGTCAGGTTCGATGAGTACCGTCGATGTACAGCCATTTTCAGGTCTCTCCAGAGAGGTTTGATTGGGTTCAAGTCAGGGCTCTGGCTGGGCCACTCAAAGACATTCACAGAGTTGTCCCTAAGCCAATCCTGTGTTGTCTTGGCTGTGTGCTTAGGATCGTTGCCTTGTTGGAAGGTGAGCCTTCGGCCCAGTCTGAGGTCCAGAGCACTCTGGATCAGGTTTTCATTAAGAATATCTCTGTACTTTGCTCCATTCACACTCAACCCTAATCAGTCTCTCTGTCCCGCTGAAAAACACCCCCACAGCATGATGCTGCCACCACCGTGTTTCACTGAAGGGGTAGTATTGGGCAGGTGATGAGCAGTGCCTGGTTTTCTCCAGACATGAAGCTTAGAATTGAGGCCAAAAAGTTCAATCTTGATTTCAAACCACAGATTCATGTTTTTCAGAGTCAGAGTCCTTTATGTGATTTTTTGCAATCTCCAGGCGGGCTTTCATGTGTCTTTTACTGAGAAGAGGCTTCTTTCTGGCCACTCTGCCAAAAAGCCCAGATTAGTGGCTTGCTGCAGTGATGGTTGACCTTCTGGAAGTTTCTCCAATCTGCACACAGGAGCTTTGGAGCTCAGCCAGATTGACCATTGGGTTCTTGGTCACCTCGCTTTCCAAGGCCCTTCTCCCCAGATTACTTAGTTTGGTGGGACGGGTTGTCCTGGTAGTTCCAAACTTCTTCAATTCAAGAATTATGGATGCCACTGTACTCTTGGGATCTTTCAGTGCAGCAGAATGTTTTTTGTAACCCTTCTCCGGATCTGTGCCTCCACACAATTCTGTCTCTGAAGCTCTACAGGAAGTTCTTTCCTCCTCATGGCTTGGTTTTTGCTCTGATATGCATTGTCAGCTGTGAGACCTTATATAGACAGGGGTGTGTCTTTCCAAATAATGTCCAATCAAATAAATTTACCACAGGTGGACTCTAATCAAGGTGTAGAAACATTTCAAAGATGATCTAGAGAAATGGGAGACCCCAGAGCTAAACTTAAAGTGTCATAGCAAAGTGTCTGAATAATTATGTCCAAAAATGTGAGTTTTTCTTTTGAATACATTTTCAAAAATTTAAAAAATTCTGTTTTCACTTTGTCATTATGGGGTATGGAGTACAGAATAATGGGGAAAAACGTGAATTTTTTTTCATTTAGCACAAGGCCTCAACATAACAAAATGTGAAAAAAGCAAAAGGGTCTAAAGACTTTCCTAATGCACCGTATATGCCTACCGCCCCTCCCATATTGTCAGGCGGACCCCTCTATGACATGGATGCACGTTACATGGGCGTCATGCACCCATGTAATTATGCGTCAATATAATTCTAAATAAGAAGCTCAAAATCCACACAAATAATTCATCCTCGTTATTTTCTGTCTCTCTAGCCCTGCCCTATCTGCTCGTAGCCACCTAAAAGAGGAA
The DNA here is from genome assembly GCF_050947455.1 of Rhinoderma darwinii. Classification (NCBI taxonomy): domain Eukaryota; kingdom Metazoa; phylum Chordata; class Amphibia; order Anura; family Rhinodermatidae; genus Rhinoderma; species Rhinoderma darwinii. The sequence goes on from NC_134687.1 coordinate 456,002,519, forward strand.
ATATTGCACACAGGTATTTTAAACCCGTTTACAGATCCCATATACCAGCTAACGGTGGCTAACAAGCAAGAATTAATATGGACACCTTTGTTCTCGGGTGTTATAACAACTATGTATGTTGGGCAATGTACATCACTTTGGTATTGCTATTCTTGGGAGAGTGAGAGGATTTCTCACCACATATTTATGGGATATCGATAGAACATGCCATAACTGTATAATCAGTGTGGGTTCTAACTCCTGGAAGGGGCTCCTTTTTGCTTAGCTTTACTCAGGAAACATCTCCTTGGCTTTAGCAATCGCTGGCATGTCCCAGCAGTCAGACCCCTACTAATAACACATATATATGGCGCAATATGCCATAACTGTAAGGCCCCTTCTGTGATCTGTATTCTAGCAGGAGCCAGATTTCTAAGTATTAAAAAGTAATATTAAACTTGAATTTCGTATCATTACTAATTTAGAGAAATGATCCCTAGTCTTGCCAGAGGCTTGCAATGTTCCTGTGTGGCTGTGGAAGAAAAAACTAAGGCACGCCCGTTCAAAAATTAATAATCTTTAGAAATGCATTTGGTGATGTAAAGATAGAACGGTGTGTAACTCATAAATACTGCCGTAAACAGATAAAGCCCCTGCCCATATCACATAACTCAAGGGAAAAGCGAACAGATAAAATTAATCATTTATTGGGCAAAAGCCAAGCATAAAGGCTTCCTGAGATCAGATGCATATCTCATCCTTAATGTGTTAGAGTGAGGATATGTTAGACAGTGATGGTGCCAGAAAGTACTTGTTACCACTCAATTCATGCTCTAAGACAGGAAGAAATATACTTGTGTATCAAAGGGTATCCACATTTGGAAGACCTTGCTTGCGTTTGGTTATTACGTTTCCATTTTATTGAAACAAATTAAGACCCCAAATACATCTTGGTACATCAATGTATCATTTCTTTTAAAAAAAGAAAAAAAACAACAATATACATTCAGTGCTAAATGTTCATGTATTGTTGATGCTTTGTTGTCATCTCTCCTGAAATGTCTGTTTAGTAAATACTTGTATTCCCCATAAAACTACAATTGTGGGGCATCTTCTCTTAAAGGAGTTATCCAGGATTTCAAAATTGATGGCCTATCCTTAGGATAGGCCATCAATATTAGGTTATTGGTGGTCCGACCCTCGTCACCCCCGGCGATCAGCTGTTTGAAGGGGCCGCGGCGCTCGTACAAGTGTTGCAGTCTCTTTATTGTTTACATTGGGCTTCATTACGGTTTAGTTACTTTTGTAGCAGCTGTGCAAGATATTGCACCACTGTCTAATTCACTTAAAATCCTGGATAGCCCCTTTAAGCTAAGTACGCACATTAAAAGAAAGTTGTCTGATTTAAACAGTTTCAGACAGTCATCTGTTCTTTTTCAGAATCCACTGATTTACAGATTGTGCCGGAAATTTTGACCTGCTGTGGATTTTTTTTTCATCTAGCAAGTCGCGATTGAGACCGATTGGCTGACGGAGCATCAATAGGCTATGAATATTTGATTTGAGGGGGTCTGACCTCCAGGACCCGAACATCACCACAATGAAGGAGCCCTACTTGGTATCGCAACTCATCCTACTCAAGTGAATGGGACAAGCTGCAATACTAGGCAAAGACACTCGAATAGATGAGCCGATTTGCCTCTGGAAACAATTAAGGGGTATAGGCCCATGATTGTGCTAAAATGGGGGTCCCTTAAGGGCAGACCTCCACTGTTCAAATATTGATGGCCTATACTAAGGGAATGTGTAACTCCCATTTGAACCAATTTACATGAGTCTGACATACAGTTCACCATGTTCTCTGCTATCAGTATTTGCAAACACTGTTCCTGCTGGTCCCACTGTTACATGCTGAGTAATAACTTCAAAATGGTCCTGATCTTCCGTATAAGAATCTGTATTCAGTATCCAGACTCTTATGACAGGTGGAGAAACCAGCAGGAAAGGCTGCAGTAACTAATAAATTATACAAAACAAAGTAATAAACTGTTTAGTAGATTTAATGAAGCCCTTAAGGCACACAGTGCACCACAGATTGCTGCAATTGGGGCTGCGTAGGCATAAACCAGCCAGAGTGCAGATGCAGACCCCTGTCCTCCGCAGAAAGCGGCTGCATTGGGCACGTCAGCATCAGAACTGGCCTTTGAGCTATGGAAGAAGGTGGCCTGGTCTAATAAATCACATTCTCTTTTACATCATGATGACGGCCAAGTGCGTATGCATAAAAGATGGAACCAAAATGCACTATGGGAAGAAGGCAAGCCGGCAGAGACAGTATGATGCTCTGGTCAATGTTCTGCAGGGAAACATTAGGTGCTGGCATTTATGTGGATGTTACTTTGACACGTACAACCTACCTAAACATTGTTGCAAACCAAGTACCCCCTTTCATGACAACAATATTTCCTAATGGCCTAGTGGTCTTTTTCAGTAGGATGTGTCCAGCCACACTGCAAAAATTGTTCAGGAAATGTTAGAGGAACATGACAAAGAGTTCAAGGTGATGACTCGGCCTAAAAATTCCCCAGATATAAATCCAATCGAGCATCTGTGGGATGTGCTGGAAAAACAAGTCTAGTCCATGGAGGCCCCATCTCAGAATTGACATAATCTGCTACTAACGTCTTTAGGATATCTTCCGAGGTCTTGTGAACTTTATGCCTAAATAGATCAATGCTGTTTGAGACACGAGGGGGACCGACACAATATTAGGTAGGTGGTTTTAATCTTATGGCTGAAAGGTATATGGTGTTTACGGTTACATTGTAAAGATTTTATGCTCCCTGTTATATTGCTGCCAGTACATATTTTGTGCTTGTGCTAGCGTGACAATTTTTTTTACAGGCCAGTTAATGTTTCAGTCATAATGCTAAAATCAGTAGGAAGATGCACCTAACTAAGGCTCTGTTCACATCTGCGTTGGAGTCCCGTTCTGACGTTCCATCTGAGCTTTCCGTCAGAACGGGACCCTGAACAGACACAAACTGACACGAACGGAAATCAGAGGTTTCCGTTTCCATTACCATTGATTTCAATGGTGACGGATCCGGTGCCCATGGTTTCCGTTTGTCTCTGTTGTGCACCGGACCCGCCATTTTGCCAGAAGCAATAGCGTAGTCGAGCCTTAGCTGCACCCTCATCCTCCTTCAATAATGCAGCTGTGGTCTAGATAAAATAAAATGTAATACATTTATTTTTGCCTCTGAACTACATTTTTCAAGCCTTCATCCTGTTGGCCTTACAGGATAGACGCATCAATATAATAGATGACCCAATCAAAGTTCTGCCTAATTTTAAGTGTGAATATGAGGTTACACTTTTTGTTTGCTTTCTTCAAAAAAAAATTTCTTTTAATTATAAATCAGAAAAATGTTCCTTGCTTTACTGCTTGCAATACTTATTGCTTGCACAACAACAAAATTCTGCAGACTGTCTCCTTACAAATTAATCTTTAATCACAGATAATTGAATAAACAAAAAGATTTAAAAAAAAATGTGTTACTGAGAAGACGGACATGATTTTTTTTAATCCATTATTATTATTACGGACATTTTTATTTACAATGATTTTACGGTACTAACAAAAGGGTCTATACGGATCTATTGCTCATCGAAAGGACAGACAGTCAAGCATTATTACCGGACGCCAGAAAGCTGTCCGACGACAAAAAAAATTTGTTTTGTGTATTAATGCTATATTGATGGTCTATTGGAACGTGCTGTATATAGTTCTGAATACAGTTTGATGGTGTGATTTGATCTCAATTAGTTGTTTTAGGTATTGGCTGTTTGAGAACTGTATGTGTTAGAGAGCAGATGCTATATATCATATTTTTCTGACTATTCGATGCACTTTTTATCCTAAAAATTGTGCTTTAATCTTCTGGTGCATCTAATAGTCTGAATGCAGGCAGCTGCCAGTGTATGAAAAGTAGGAGACTGAGCTCCGTGTTTTATAAGTCCTTGCAGTGCAATGTTATGGAAGAAGCATATCCTGTACTGTGTGTGAAGAATTTTTATCTGCTCACTGAACAGTTGGATTTTATAGAAGTCTATGTGTAAGATGTGACTGTTCAGTAAGCTAATACCGCAGATATTTCTACACACAGCACAGTGGTACTCATCTGCAAGGACCTTCAAGCCCTGCCTCCTCCTCGTATGAACCAGCAGCATTAAAGGGGTTGTCCACTTTCTGAATACTGATGCTGTGCTGTAAGTCCCACACAAACGTTACCGAAGTGTCAGGATTGTGAATAGACATCCCGTCCTGGCTGGAGGTGATGTCTATTTACTCTCAAGACACTTCAGTAACGTTAATGTGTGAGTATGTAACAGCACATAGTGAACAACGCAGGATCACTATGTGCTGATTACATGAATGGAGAGAAGTGTATGACACTGATATATCTAGGGGTATAGTTAGCATTTTGACCCCACAGTTTCTTTACTAACCACAGCAGGGCTCACAAGGGAAGGAGCACCATTTCGATTTTGGAGAGCAGATTTTGCTGGAATAGTTTTCAGTGCCGTGTCGTGTTTGCAATGCCCTGGAGGGACCAAAACAGCGGAAACCCCCCAAAAATGACCCATTTTGGAAACTACACCCCTCAAGGAATATTTCTAGGGGTATATTGCGTATTTTGACCCCACACGGTTTTTGCAGTGAAATTGAAAATCTACATTCTTTCCACTAAAATGTTGAATTGTTTTCATTTTCACAAGGAATAAAGGAGAAAAAGCGCTCCAACATTTGCAAAGCAATTTCTACTGAGTACAGCAATACCCCATATGTGGTAATAAACTGCTGTTTGGACATACCGCAGGGCTCAGAATGGCAGGAGTGCTACTAGAAATGTAGATTTTGGTGGATTGTTTTTCTGGGCGCCATGTCGCATTTGCAGAGCCCCTGAGGTACCAGTACAGTAGAAACCCCTGAGAAGTGAGTCCATTTTGGAAACTATACCCCTCAGGGTAATCATCTAGGGGTGTAGTGAGCATTTTGATCCCACAGGTGTTTCATAGATTGTATTAGAATGAGGCAGTGAAAATTAGACATATGACAGGGCTTAGGAGTGAAAGGCGCATATGAGGCCTATTTTGGCGATTTTCGCAGCATTAGCCCACAATGGCAGGGCTCTGGGGTCAAATAGTAAAACAAACCCCCAAGTAATGACCCCCATTTTGGAAACTGCACCCCTAAAGGCATTTTTTAAGGGGTGTAGTGAGCATTTTGACCACACAGGTTTTTGTTTTTTTATTAGAAATGAATGCTCAGTGGATGGTGCAAAGTGAAAATTGCAAATTTCCACAGGTATATGCCATTTTAGTGCACAATGTGTTGTGCCCAGTTCGTGCCACTGAAGACAAATACCTCAAACTGTTAAGCGGGTTCTCCCGGGTATGGCGATGCCATATATGTGGAGGTAAACTGCAGTTTGGGAACGCTGCAGGGCTCAGAAGGGAGGGAGCGCCATTTGGCGCGCAGATTTTGCTTAGTGGTAGTTTTGTTTGAGGTTTTGCTGGTATTTCAGTTTATGATGTGAGGGCATATGTAAGCTGTGCGAGGTACATCAGGGTATAATAAGAGGGTATAATAATGGGGTAAATAAATAATAATTGATAGATATGTGGCCGGTGTCGCACTGATAAATGGTGCCCAATCTTATCCGCTTTTGGAACATTCTGCACATTTTGCATCGCTATATTCTGAGAGCCTGGACTTTTTATTTTTTCTCCACCAGAGCTGTGCGAGGGCTTATTTGTTGCGGGACAATCTGTAGCTTTTATTGGTACTATTTTGGGGCACATGCGATTTTGTTTTATCACTTTTTATTAAATTTTTCGGCAAGCAAGGTGACCAAAAGCCTGCAATTCTGATGTTTTTTATTCTTTTCTTTTTACGCCGTTCGCCATGCGCTATTAATGACAATTTTACTTTATTCTGCGGGTCGGTACAATTACGGCGATACCATATGTATATAGTTTTTCTTATGTTTTGCAGCGCCTGCACAATAAAATCACTTTTGTTTCAAATAATTAATTTTTCGTGTCGCCATATTCTGGGAGCCATAACGTTTTTCATTTTCCGTTAAAAAAGCTGTGGGGGGGCTTGTTTTTTGCGGGATGGGCTGTGGTTTTTAATGGTATCATTTTGGGGTACATGCAACTTTTAGATCCCTTTTTTTATTCTGTTTTCGGAGGGGTAGTGACTAAAAAACAGCGATTCTGGAATTGTTTTTTATTTTATTTTTTTACGGTGTTCACCATGCAGGTAAAATAGCGAGATATTTTTATAGCTCGGGTCGTTACGGACGCGGTGATACTACATATGTGTACTTTATTTCATGTTTTCCATTTTTTCCTATAATAAAAGACTTATTATGGGAAAAAAGGCTGTTAGTGTTTTTAAACGTGAACTTTTTTTTTTTTTTTCATTTTTAACAACATTTTTATTAACTTGTTTTAACGTTTTTTTGTCCCACTAGGGGACAGGCATGAAGCCCTGATCACTATTCTAATACACTGCACTACCTACATAGTGTATTAGAGCTTTCAGCTATTCACTGACAGTGGCTTTCCCAGAGGTGGAGTCCCGGAGCAGAGCCCATACTAGCGGTCTGCCTGAGAGTCTGTAGCCTAGTAAATGGCAGAGTAGGGCACTACCTCCCTGCTCTGCCATAGCTAAGGGGGCTCCCTCCAGAAGCAGAATCCCGTCGGCAACACTCTGCCCGGGGATTCCACTCCTGGAGGAGCGATGCAGCGTCTGCAGCCGGCGTCCGAGTGGGCCCCACGAAGGGTAGTGGGCCCCGGCACTTGCCCGGGTTTGCAAGGTGCTGATGCCTGCCCTGAGCATATATATATAGGGGACAATCCCTTTAAAGGAAATTTATCACCTATATATATATTATTTTTTTTTTACTAATTTAAATCGGATACTGATACATTTATCTTCTGATCTAGTCTTTTTTCTGATTGTAGATTTCTTAATTAGATTTTCTGTACCTGATTATGAGGGCAGCATTCTTACCTGAGGTTCTGTTAAAAACATTTAGAGAGATTCTTTAAAACAGCCACATGGACCAGTCGAGCCTGTAGGTCACTGTGCAGGGAGGGGAAGGAGAGAGCTGTGTACATCACCTTTTGTGAATGGTGTGATCCTGTGTTATCTACTAAATGGCCACTTTACTAGGGACACCTGCCCTTTCATGATTGGAGCCTCCCTGTATGGAAATTAGACACGCAATCCCGGAGTGCAGCATAAAATCAGGTGAGAAAGTTTTCCCATGGATCAGTTTCAGTGTGAATACACATTAGACTTGGAAAATCAAGTGATCTGAGCGGCGTTGAACGAGCCATGGTAACCGATGCAAGACTAGCCGAGGCCAGTATTTAAAAAACTGCCGACCTTGTAGGTTTTTTTTCGTGCAACGGTTTCGAGAGTATATCGGGAATGGTGTGATCGAAGCAAAACATCCAACGAAAGGGGATCATGTGGATGTCAACAACAGAGGAGGATATCAAGAATTATTCAGATGAATAGGTGGCGCACAGTCAAACAAATTGCAGCCAAATATAACGCTGGTGCTCCAACTAATGTGTCCGAACGTACAACTCCTTAGCACAGATGGGCTATAACAGCAGACGACCAGTTTGAGTGCCATTGCTGTCTAAGGGAAACAGAAAATCAAGTCTTCAGTGGGTAAAAGAGAGCAAAAATGTTTCCCCGTTATTTTTCACTCAATACCCCATAATGACAAAATGAAAAAAGAATGTTAGCAATCTTTGCTAATTTATTGAAAAGAAAAAACTAAAATATTGCATTGACATAAGTATTCAGACCATTTACTCAGTACTTCGTTGAAGTACCTTGGCAGGGACACCAGCCTCGTGTCTTCATGGGTATGATGCCGCAAGGTTTGCACACCTGGATTTGAGGACTTCTATGAGGGACAGTGTCAAATGCCTTAGCAAAGTCCAAAAACAATATATCCACAGCGGCCCCTCTGTCTAGGCTTCTGCTCACCTCTTCATAAAAACAAGTCAGGTTAGTTTGACAAGTTTTGTCCTTAGTAAAACCGTGCTGGCTGTCACTTGTAATACTATTTTTTGTCACATAATCCTGTATATAGTCCCTCAATAGGCCCTCAAACATTTTCCCCACGATGGACCATTTACGGAGTACTTAGTTTAAGCACCTTTGGCAGCGATAACAGCCTCCAGTCTTCTTGGGTATGATGCCACAAGGTTTGTACACCTGGATTTGGGGAATGTCTGCCATTCTTCTCTTCAGATCCTCTCAAGCTTTGTCAGGTTGGATGGGGACCGTCAGTGGACAGCCATTTTCAGGTCTCTCCAGAGTTGTTCGATTGGGTTCAAGTCAGGGCTCTGGCTGGGCCACTCAAGGACATTCAGAGTTGTCCCTAAGCCACTCCTGTGTTGTCTTGGCTGTGTGCTTAGGGTCATTGTCTTGTTGGAATGTGAATCATCGGCCCAGTCTGAGGTCCAGAGACCACTCGGGATCAGGTTTCCATTAAGAATATGTCTGAACTTTGCTCCATTCATCTTTCCCTGAATACTGACCAGTCTCCCAGTCCCAGTCGCTGAAAAACACCTCCACAGCATGATGCTGCAACCACCATGCTTCACTGTAGGGGTGGTATTGGGCAGGTGATGAGCAGTGCCTGGTTTCCTCCAGACATTAAGCGTTGAAATGAGGCCAAAAAGTTCTATCTTGGTTTTATCAGACCACAGAATTTTGTTTCTCACCGCCTGAGCGTCCTATAGGTGCTTTTTTGCAAACTCCAGGTGTCTTTTACTGAGGAGTCTTTTTTTCTGCCATAAAGCCCAGATTGGTGGAGTGCTGCAGTGATGGTTGACCTTCTGGAAGTTTCTACCATCTGCACACAGGATCTTTAGAGCTCAGCCAGAGTGACCATTGGGTTCCTGGTCACCTCTCTTACCAAGGCCCTTCTTCCCAAATTACTTCGTTTGGTGGGGCGGCCAGCTCTAGAAAGAGTTCTGGAAGTTCCAAACTTCTTCCATTTAAGAATTATGGAGGCCACTGTGCTCTTGGGACGTTCACTGAAGCAGACATTTTTTTGTATTCTTCTCCAGACCTGTGCCTCCAAACAATCCTGTCTCTGAGCTATACAGGCAGTTCTTTCCTCCTCATGGCTTGGGTTTTTGTTCTGATATGCATTCTCACCTGTAAGACCTTATAAAGACAGCGGTGTGTGTTCCAAAATTATCAAATCAAATGAATTTACCACAGGTAGACTCCAATTAGGGTGTATAAACATTTCAAAGATAATCTAGAGAAATACGAGGCCCCCATAGCTAAATTTCAAAAGTCATAGCAAAGGGTCTGAATAATTATGACTATGCGAAATTTGAGTTTTGATTTTTAATAAATTTTGATAAATTTTTTAAATTTTGTTTTCACTTTGTCATATGGGTAATTAACCCCTTGCGTACCTTCGCCGTAATAGTACGTCGCTGGCCGCTTATTCCAGCGTACCTTCGCCGTACTATTACGGCGAAGGATCAAACTGTCACTATGTGAAATCACATAGTGATAGCGACATGGCGGCAGCTGTCAGTGATAGCTGACCGCCTCTGTTGCCGGGCTGGGGACAGATCTGCATGCCCCGATGTCGGCGATTGCTGTGATTGGTCAGTCTTTAGAGACTGATCAATCACAGTTATCTATGACGTAGGAAACCGGAGAAAGCTTCTGTCAGCGTCTCTGATCTCCTCATTTCTGTGAGAACTGTGAGGAGATCGGAGAGTGACAGAAATACTGTGGAAAATGCCCATCTGCCCTTTATAGTGCCCATCTGCCCTTTATAGTTCCCATCTGCCCTTTATAGTGCCCATCATCCCTCAGAATATAACTAATAATATTCTTTAGTGCCCATTAGGGCCCAGCAGCCCTCTCTAGTGCCCACCAGCCATTTTAGTGCCCACCAGCAATCTTTAGTGCCCACCAGCACCCTTTGCTGCTCTTGATAGTGCCCATCAGTCCTCCCTAGTAACAATCAAACCTATATAATACTTTTCTTTAGTGCCCATCAGTATATTAGCCCCCTTTAGTGACCATAAGCCCTCTTTACTGCCTATCCTTTAGTTCTGCTATAGATCCTACCAGCACCTTTTATCGTCCACCAGCACCGTTTACTGCCCACCCTTTAGTGCCAATCAGCACTAGTTCAACCTCACCCACTACTACCATATATTTGAGTAGTAGTTTTGTGGGTTTCTACATTTTATCTTCATAAAAAAAATATTAAAAAAAATAAATAAAGTTTTAGTAATTTAGTAGTCATTTTGTGTGCTACTTTTGCACGTCACAGTTTCCTTGCCAATACTGTTCTGGAATTTAGTTTTGCACGTCAGGATTAGTGCAGTGTTATTGCACACCCATAATGTCTCGTCTATTTAGCGTAGAGGAGGCATATGCCATTTTATGTTCAGATACAGAAAGCGCCAGTGAGGGTGGATCTGAGTTTGTGTTATCCTCCTCCACTGATGATGAGGAACCCCCTCAGAAACGAAGCAGGGCTAGTGATCCGAATGAGCCCAGCACAAGTGACCCCGGCACCAGTAACCCCAGCACCAGTGACCCCATATGGCTACCGCCTACCTCTTACACACCTGAAATTCCTGCGTTTACCTCTGCCCCTGGCATAAAAATAAATCCAACTGACTTTCAGGAAATACATTTTTTTAAATGTTTTTTTTCGGATACTTTAGTTGACCTAATGGTTGTGCAAACAAATTTATATGCACAAAAATTCTTAGGCAAAAATCCGACATCCCATTATGCCAGAACCCAAGCTTGGCATCCAACCAATGCAAATGAAATTGCAACCTTCTGGGGGCTCTTGCTCCACATGGGCCTTGTAAAAAAGCCAACCATCAAATCATATTGGTCCACAGATGTTTTGTATGATACACCTGTATTCCGTGCTGTGATGCCGCGAAAACGTTTTGAGGCCCTTTTAAAGTTTTTACACTTTGCTGACGATGAGCAGATTAGTCCCCCAGAGTGCCCCCCAGTTCTTGGCACAAACGGTAAAATAGTGTGGGACCTGCTGCATCCTCTGATGGATAAGGGGTACCACCTATACCTCGACAACTTCTACACTAGCGTTCCGCTTTTTAAGTGCCTTGTTGAAAGGAAAACAATGGCCTGTGGCACTGCTCGCAGGAAACTAAAATACCTCCCAAAGCCTTTTCTTGCTGAGAAACTGTCAGTTGGCGAAACCAGGGCACGATATGATGAAAATGTGCTCCTGGTAAAATTCAGGGACAAAAAAGAGGTCCTCATGCTCTCCACAATACATGGCAACACCACAAACCCAGTTTCAGTGCGTGGAACAAGCACCACTGTTTCAAAGCCTGTATGCATACAGGCCTACAACAAGCATATGGGAGGGGTGGATTTGGGAGATCAACTAATGAAGCCATACTGTGCCATGCGAAAGACAAAAGTTTGGTACAAAAAAACTGTCCGTATATTTAATTGAAATGGCCCTCCTCAATTCTTTTATTTTGTACCGAAGTGCTGGCAATCGTTCTTTTATCTTCTCATGGAGTGACCTGTTCGTTTTCATCTGTAGAGAACCCTATGGACTTCCACATATACTACCTACTGATAAGTATATACTCTTGCATCTATTCATGTGCTCTATGGGTTCATTGCATGTATATCCTTGCTAGTAAGCCCATCTGTATACTGCTATCTGATCAGCAGGATCGCTTATATCCATGGATGTTATGTCATTTGTAAATTACCTTGGTTAGTATGTTGCCTCCACTCACTACATTGTATCTGATTCATCCACTTGTGTGGCCTGTATTGAAGTAACTTATTACTTGATACTATTTGTTATATGGCCATGCTAAATGAGAATTTTTCTTAAAACTGATTTCTTTGCCATTCATTACCCGGCCGGGTTTGTGATGTCTGTTTGTAGGTTTTTGTGCAAGATTGCATAATTTTACATATATATTAATAAACTTTTGATAATTAAATTGCGACTTTATTGAGCCGAGTGCCTTTTTTACCAGGTTTTTGTTTTTTCTTTTCCTCACATTTCCATGTCTGGTTGGCACCGTATATAGATATATATATTTACATATACTGAGCTCTTTAGTCCAGAGATCATTGTTCTTTTTGTTTATATAATCGTTCTAGGTACCTCGAGTACCTTGAAAAAGTAATTAAAAAATTAATTTTTAAAGACCAAGAGGAAGGAGCGAGTAGCAGGGCTTCAGGAAGTGAGGCAAATAGAATTGTCCCTGGCCAGCACTTCCCCAGTGAAGTCCCCCCAACGGAAAAAAAGAGCCATCCACAAAAACGATGTCGCGTGTGCGCGAAGAGGGGTATCCGAAAGGATACGATATATCAATGCAGCACTTGCCCCTCCAAACCAGGGCTTTGCATGAAAGAATGTTTCAGAATTTACCATTCTTCAGTGGACTACTAATTTTTTTCATGCCATTTTCAGGATGTCCATATAAACTTCATCTTAAATTTTATGTCACCTTCATTTAAAAATTGTCCACTTGTGCACCAATTGGATATATAAAACAAACAAAAAAATCATTATACCCCTAGATGAATACCACCATGGTGGCCCAAAATCACCCAAGCAAAAACTAGGCCTTGAAGAGCCTCATGGTACACCTTCACTTCCGGGCCTCACCGTGTGCCTCAATACAAAAAGGTCCTATATAGGGTATCAATGAACACAGGAAAAAAAAATGAATGAATTGTGAGTTCTTTTTTTTCTCATTGGTGCTTGATACATCCCCAAAATGTTTCATCAAACTCACGCGTTTGTAAAATAAATAAAAAATAAAATTCTACCAATTTTGTTTTAATTCCTAATCTGAAAAGTAAAATTTCTCACTATACCCCTAGATGAATACCTTGAGCGGTGTCGTTTTCTTAATTGGGTCACATCTTGGGAGTTTCCTCTATATTGGCACCTCATGGGCTCTGAAAACACAATATGATGCCTGAAAAATATTCCAGCAGAATCTGTGATCAAAAACCAAATGGTGCTCCCTCCTTTCTGACCCTTGCCATGTGCCCATATAGCAGTTTACAGCCACATATGGGGTATTGCTGTAATCAAGAGAAAATGGGTAACAAATTGAGCAGTGCTCTTTCTCCTATTGCCCCTTGTATAAATGAAAAGTTTGGGGCTTAATCGACTTTTTATTGGAAAAAATGCAATTTTTCATTTTCACTGCCCAATGTTTATGACTTCTATGAAACATCTGTGGAGTCCAAATGCTCACTACACCCCTAAAACAAAATCCTCAATGGGTGTAGTTTCCAAAATGGGGTCACTTCTTGGGGGTTTCCACTTTACGAATACCTCAGGGGCTCTTCAAATGCAACATTGCGCCTGAAAACCATTCCAGCAAAATCTGCGCTCCAAAATCCAAATGGTGCTCCTTCCCTTCTGAGCAGAAGTTTATGACCACATATGGGGTATTTCCGTAATCAGGAGAAATTGCTTTACAAATGTTGGGGTGCTTTTTCTCCTTTTTTCCTTGTAAAAGTGTGAAAAGTCTATGTTTTTTCAGAAAAAAAGTATATTTTCATCTTCACAGACTAATTCCAATAAATGCAGCAAAAAACCTGTGGGGTCAAAATGCTAACTATACCACTAGAAAAATTCCTTGAGGGGTATAGTTTCCAAAATGGGGTCACTTTTGGGGGGTTTCCACTGTTTAGGTCCCTCCAGGGCATTGCAAACATGACACGGCACCGAAAACCATTCCAGTAAAATCAGCACTCCAAAATCCAAATGGCGTTCCTTCCCTTCTGAGCCCTGCTGTGGGTCCAAACAACAGTTTATTACCACATATGGGGTATTGCCGTAATCGGGAGAAATTGCAGAAAAAAAGTAGATTTTCATTTTCACAGACTAACTCCAATAAACATAGCAAAATACCTGTGGGGTCAAAATGCTAACTATACCCCTAGATAAATTCCCTGAGGGGTGTAGTTTAAAAAATGGGGTCAATTTTGGGTGTTTCCACTGTTTTCGACACCACAAGACCTTTTCAAACCTGACATAGTGCCTAAAATATATTCTAAAAAAAGCAGGCCCCAAAATCCACTAGGTGCTCCTTTGCTTCTGAGGCCTGTGTTTCAGTCCATTATCACACTAGGGCCACATGTGGGATGTTTCTAAAAACTGCTGAATCTGGGCAATAAATATTGAGATGCATTTCTCAGGTAAAACTTTCTGTGGTACAGAAGAAAATGTATTACAAATGAATTTTGTAAAAAAAAATGAAATTTGAAAATTTCAGCTCTACTTTCCTTCAATTCCTGTAAGACGCCTAAAGGGTTGAAACACTTTCTTAATGCTGTTTTGAATACTTTGAGGGGTGCAGTTTTCAAAATGGTGTTTTATGGGGGTTTCTAATATATAGGGCCCTCAAAACCCCTTCAGAACTGAACTGGCCCCTGTAAAAATAGCCTTTTGAAATTTTCTTGAAAATGTGAGAAATTGCTGCTAAAGTTCTAAGCCTTGTAACGTCGTAGAAAAATAAAAGGATGTTCAAAAAACGATGCAAACATAAAGTAGACATATGGGGAATGTGAAATAGTAACTATTTTGTGTGGTATTACTATCTGTTTTACAAGCAGATACATTTAAAATTTGAAAAATCATAATTTCTTCATATTTTCTCAAAATTTTGGTGTTTTTCACTAAAGTCCAATATGTCACGAGAAAACAATCTCAGAATCAATTGGATAGGTAAAAGAATTCCAGAGATATTACCACATAAAGTGACATGTCAGATTTGAAAAAATGGGTCTGGTCCTCAAGGCCAAAATGAGCTGGGTACTCAAGGGGTTAAGTGAGAATGATGGGGGAAACCGTGATTTGTTTATTTTTGCACCAGGACTCAATATAACAAAATGTGAAAAAAGTGAAAGGGTCTGAAGACTTTCTGAATGCACTGTATACAATAAAGATTTATGAGGGCAAAGACACAGGGATTGAGCCCCCAAACGGTCTTCCTGTCCTAGGTACAAGTGGTAAAATTATGAGGGATCTTTTACTTTTCCTGCTAGATCAAGTCAAGGCTACCACTTGTACCTAGACAATTTTTACACCAGCGTTCCACTTTTTAAATGTTTGACCGTAAAAAACAAACCTTGTAGCCTGTGGAACAGTACGGAAAAATCAGAGAGACCTCGCAAAGACCCTCCTAGGCCAAAAGCTACAAATTGGTGAGAAGGGGAATGTGCAGTAACAGGTGCTCTTCTTGACTTATAGGAATAAAAAAAGATGTCTATATTCTCACAATGATACACAATGACACACGCACTCTCGAGTGGCAGATTTGCTGAGACTCCAAAGTTGTTTGGATACAGGCGTATAATAAATACATATGGGGGGGTTGATCTTTTCGACCAGATGATTAAGCCCTATAACGAGGAAATCCAGGACCTGGTATAGAAAATTAGTTATGCATCTAGTACAGGTAGAGATGTACAACTTTTACATTTCGTACAGATCTGCCAGCCATCGTAGTAGATACCTGGAATACCAGGTAAACATAAAAAGAAAATACATTTTTGAAGGCAGTGAGGAAGAAGGAGAACATTCAGCATCAGTCAGTGAAGCCTCAAGGACAATACAAGGGCAACATTTTTCTTCAGAGGTGCCTCCTACACAAAAAAATAATTGGCGCAAAAAAGATATCGCCGGCGCTTCAAACGAGGAATTCGTAAAGATTTACGTTATCAATTATACACATGCCGCTCCAAACCGACATTGGTATAAAAAATTGTTTTAACCCCTTCAGGGCTGAGCCTGTTTTGGCCTTCAGGATGAAGCCGATTTTTCAAATCTGACATATGTCACTTTATGTGGTAATAACTCTGGAACGCTTTTACCTATCCAAGCGATTCTGAGATAGTTTTCTCGTGACATATTGTACTTTATGTTAGTGAAAAAATTTGGTCGATAAGTTCAATATTTATTTGTGAAAAACATCAAAATTTAGAGAAAATGTGCAAAAATTACAATTTTTTGAAATTTAAATCTATCTGCTTGGAAGACAGATAGTATTACCACACAAAATACTTCCTAGTTTATATTTCCCATATGTCTAATTTATATGTGCATCGTTTTTGGAACATTCTTTTATTTTTCTAGGACGTTACAAGGCTTAGAACTTTTGCAGCAATTTCTCATATTTTCAAGAACATTTCAAAAGGCTATTTTTTCAGGGACCAGTTCAGTTCTGAAGTTAGTTTGGGGAGCCTTATATATTAGAAAGTCCCCATAAATCAACCTATTTTGAAAACTGCACCCCTCAGAGTATTCAAAACAGTATTCAGAAAGTGTTTTAACCCTTTAGGCATTTCAGAGGAATTAAAGCAAACTACAGGTGAAATTTACAAATTTCATTTTTTTTGCCAAAATTCATATGTAATCCATTTTTTTCTGTAACACAGAAGGTTTTTCCCAAGAAATGCAACTGAATATTTATTTCCCAGATTCTGCACTTTTTAGAAATATCCCACATGTGGCCGTAGTGTGCTAACGGACTGAAGCACCGGCCTCAGAAGCATAGGAGCACCTAGGGGATTTTGGGGCCTCCTTTTTTTAGAATATATTTTAGGCACCATGTCAGGTTTGTAGAGTTCTTGTGCTGCCCATACAGTAAAAAAAGAGAAAAAGTGACCCCATTTTGGAAACTGCACCCCTCAAGGAATCTTTCTAGCGGTATAGTTAGTATTTTGACCCCACAATTGTTTTGCGAAATGTATTTGAATTCGTGTGTGAAGATTTAAATCTACTTTTAAATTTTACATTTTTACAAGGAATAAAGGAGAAAAAGCACCACTACATTTGTAAAGCAATTTCTCCCGATTACGGCAAGACCACATATGTGGTAATACACTGCTGTTTGGACCCACAGCCGAGCTCAGAAGAGAAGGAGCGTCATTTAGATTTTGGAGCACGGATTTTGCTGGAATAGTTCAGTGCCATGTCGCGTTTGCAATGCCCTGGAGGGACCAAAACAGTGGAAACCCTCCAAAAGTGACCCCATTTTGGAAACTGCACCCCTCAAGGAATTTTTTCTAGGGGTGTGATCACTTTTTTAACCCCATAATTTTTTTGCAGAATCTTGTGGATATCTGGCGAGAAAAAGAACATTTAAAATTTTTTCACAACTGCTTCATTCATAGGACAGATTTTTCAGAGACAGAGCATGCAAGTGAAGAAAACCACCTTAACATTTATTGGCCCATTTGTACCGAGTTCAGAGATACCCCCAAAGAGGTTCAAATATGTTGTGTGGACACATTGCAGTGCATGGAAGTGAAGGAGAAGCCTTAGGTTTTCAGGACTCAAGTTTTGCATGAGACTCTGAGCCCCCATAATGATGGGAAACCCCCAGAAATGGCCCCATTTTGATAACTACACACCTCTAAGAATTTTTCTCGGTGTGTGATCACATTTTTGACCACACATTTTTTTTTTTGCAGAATCTTGTCGAAATCTAGCATGAAAAAAAATATTTTACATTTTTTTTCATTTATAGGACAGATTGTTCAGAGCATGCAAGTGAATAAAAACACCTTAACATTTATTGGCCCATTTGAACCGAGTTCAGAGATACCCCCAAAGTGGTCCAAATATGTTGTGTGGGCACATGGCAGTGCCTGGAATTGAAGGAGCAGCCTTAGATTTTCGAGGCCCAAGTTTTGCATGATTGGCTCAACGGCCCCATTTGATCTTTGAAGAGACTCTGAGCCCCCATAATGATGGAAAACACCCAGAAATGACCCAATTTCGAATACTACACCCCTCATGGAATTTATCTAGGGCAGCCATCACTTTTTTGACCGCACAGTTTTTTTGCGGAGTCTTGTGGAAATCTGGAGTGAACAAAATTAATTTAAATTTTTTCATAAATGCTTCATTTATAGGACAGATTTTTCAGACACAGAGCATGCAAGTGAAGAAAAGCACCTCAATATTTATCAGGCTATTTCTTCTGAGTTTAGAAATACCAACTTTGCCCTCATCTGCGGTTGCTGGACATACACTACCGTTCAAAAGTTTGGGATCACCCAGACAATTTTGTGTTTTCCATGAAAACTCACACTTATATTTATCAAATGAGTTGCAAAATGACTAGAAAATATAGTCAAGACATTGACAAGGTTAGAAATAAGGATTTTTATCTGAAATAATAATTTTTGTCCTTCAAACTTTGCTTTCGTCAAAGAATGCTCCATTTGCAGCAATTACAGCATTGCAGACCTTTGGCATTCTAGCTGTTAATTTGCTGAGGTAATCGGGAGAAATTTCACCCCAGGCTTCCAGAAGGCCCTCCCACAAGTTGGATTGGCTTGATGGGCACTTCTTACGTACCGTACGGTCAAGCTGCTCCCACAACAGCTCTATAGGGTTGAGATCTGGTGACTGCGCTGGCCACTCCATTACAGATAGAATACCAGCTGCCTGCTTCTTCCCTAAATAGTTCTTGCATAATTTGGAGGTGTGCTTTGGGTCATTGTCCTGTTTTAGGATGAAATTGGCTCCAATCAAGCGCTGTCCACAGGGTATAGCATGGCGTTGCAAAATGGAGTGATAGCCTTCCTTATTCAAAATCCCTTTTTACCTTGTACAAATCTCCCAGCACCAAAGCAACCCCAGACCATCACATTACCTCCACTATGCTTGACAGATGGCGTCAGGCACTCTTCCAGCATCTTTTCAGTTGTTCTGCGTCTCACAAATGTTCTTCTGTGTGATCCAAACACCTCAAACTTCGATTCGTCTGTCCATAACACTTTTTTCCAATCTTCCTCTGTCCAATGTCTGTGTGCTTTTGCCCATATTAATCTTTTCCTTTTATTAGCCAGTCTCAGATATGGCTTTTTCTTTGCCAATCTGCCCTGAAGGCCAGCATCCCGGAGTCGCCTCTTCACTGTAGACCTGTGAGGCGTCTATTTCTCAAACTAGAGACTCTAATGTACTTGTCTTGTTGCTCAGTTGTGCAGCGGGGCCTCCCATTTCTCTTTCTACTCTGGTTAGAGCCTGTTTGTGCTGTCCTCTGAAGGGAGTAGTACACACCGTTGTAGGAAATCTTCAATTTCTTGGCAATTTCTCGCATGGAATAGCCTTCATTTCTAAGAGCAAGAATAGACTGTCGAGTTTCACATGAAAGCTCTCTTTTTCTAGCCATTTGGAGAGTTTAATCGAACTCACAAATGTAATGCTCCAGATTCTCAACCAGCTCAAAGGAAGGTCAGTTTTATAGCTCCTCTAAACAGCAAAACTGTTTACAGCGGTGCTAGCATAATTGCACAAGGGTTTTCAAGTGTTTTCTAATCATCCATCAGCCTTCTAACACAGTTAGCAAACACAATGTACCATTAGAACACTGGAGTGATGGTTGCTGGAACTGGGCCTCTCTACACCTATGTAGATATTGCATTAAAAACCAGACGTTTGCAGCTAGAATAGTCATTTAGCACATTACCAATGTATAGAGTGTATTTCTGATTAATGTTATCTTCATTGAAAAAAACTGTGCTTTTCTTTCAAAAATAAGGAAATTTCTAAGTGACCCTAAAATTTTGAACGGTAGTGTATGGCAGGGCCAGAAAGTATTGGAACACCACAAGAATTTTGAGGCCTTATTTTACTTGGATGATTTTTGGGCACATGTCATGTTTGCATAGGCCTAAAAAATTGTCCAGATACTACACGGTATTACAAATCCTAGGTATTCATCTAGGGGTATAATGGGTATTTTTAGTTTTGTTGTGGAGGGGATGTTCAATTTTTAAATGGAGAAATGGTTATGGTAAGGGGCTGTAATTGTAAATGAAATGTTAGGGATCTGCCAGGTACTTCATCTAGCTATACTCCTGGGATTAATCAATCCACACCTGAGGCCAGACCTGCTCGACTGACACCATCTCCCACCAACCAGGGTGGCAGGCTCAGGAGTGGGAGAGCCTATCGCGGCCTGGTCTCTCGGAGTTAGCTCCGCCCCCTGCCCTTTATTACCTGCCCTGTGCTCTCCCTCAGTGCTTGTAATTCTTTTGGATTCCTGGCCCCACTGCTGCTTGCTCCAGCCTGCTTCTGCCGTGCTTCTGCCTTGCTGCAGTTCTGCTTGACCTGCTTGCTTGCCCTGGCTTGCTTCTGTCTCCGTGCCTGCTCGGGTGTACTCACTTCGTCCTGGTCTTGACTGTTCGTTCGCCGCCCCGTTTCTTCGTGGCGTTCCGTGGCTACTGCCCCTTCCCTTGCGTGTTCCCTGTTTGTCTTCCTGTGCACTTAGCCAGCGTAGGGACCGCCGCCCAGTTGTACCTCGTCGCCTAGGGCGGGTCGTTGCAAGTAGGCAGGGACAGGGCGGTGGGTAGATTAGGGCTCACTTTGCCTTCACCTCCTTCCTGCCATTACATAATTACAAGCCCTTACCTAGTCTACCATTTCTCCTACGCTGACGCTATCATGGACCCCCTTGAGACCCTGACCCAGCAGATGCAGGGCCTCTCCCTACAGGTCCAGGCCCTGGCCCAAAGGGTCAATCAGGGTGACGCTGCTTTAGTAGTACCCCTCACCTCACCTCTAGAACCCGACCTCAAGTTACCTGACCGGTTTTCAGGGGACCGTAAGACGTTTCTCTCCTTCCGGGAGAGTTGCAGACTGTATTTCCGCCTAAAGCCCCACTCCTCAGGTTCCGAGAACCAGCGGGTGGGTATCATCATATCCCGACTCCAGGAAGGGCCCCAAGAGTGGGCCTTCTCCTTGGCTCCTGACGCCCCTGAACTTTCCTCTGTTGATCGTTTTTTCTCTGCCCTCGGACTCATTTACGACGAGACTGACAGGACTGCTTTAGCCGAGAGTCAGCTGGTGACCTTACGTCAGGGTAGGAGACCGGTTGAGGAATACTGTTCTGATTTTAGGAAGTGGTGCGTAGCTTCTCAGTGGAACGATCCGGCCCTAAGGTGCCAGTTTAGGTTAGGATTATCTGACGCCCTGAAGGATCTGCTGGTTAGCTACCCCTCGCCTGACTCCCTTGACCAGGTTATGGCCCTAGCAGTACGACTTGACCGACGTCTCAGGGAACGTCAGCTAGAACGCTTCAGTGTGCTCCCCTCTGACTTTTCTGCGATTCCCCCCGAGGTCCCGTCTCCTCGCCCCTCCACGGAGGACTCGGAGGTACCTATGCAACTCGGGGCCTCCATGTCCCCTCGACAACGTAGGGAGTTTCGCAGAATGAATGGTCTCTGCTTCTACTGTGGGGACGACAAGCATCTACTGAACACCTGTCCCAGGCGCAAGAATAAGAAGCCGGAAAACTTCCGCGCCTAAGTGATCATCGGGGAGGTCACTTGGGCGCACAGGTATTTCCCGTTAATGTGAAACGCAATAAAATTTTGCTTCCCTTTCAGGTCTTGTTTGCTGGCCGGTCTGCCACCGGCAGTGCTTTTGTGGATTCTGGCTCATCTGCTAATATCATGTCTGTGGATTTTGCTATGTCTCTAAAGATGCCTTGTATTGATTTACCTTATCCCATCCCTGTAGTAGGAATCGACTCAACCCCCCTTGCTAATGGTTATTTTACTCAGCATACTCCTGTTTTTGAACTCCTGGTTGGCTCCATGCATTTGGAGCAGTGCTCTGTACTGGTGATGCAGGGATTATCGTCTGATCTGGTATTAGGTCTTCCCTGGTTGCAGTTGCATAATCCCACGTTTGATTGGAATACTGGGGATCTCACCAAATGGGGTAATGAATGTCTTATGTCATGTCTTTCTGTTAACTCTATTTCTCCCCGGGAGGAGGTAAACACGCTTCCTGAGTTTGTTCAGGACTTCGCCGATGTGTTTTCTAAGGAGGCCTCCGAGGTGTTGCCCCCCCATAGAGATTACGATTGCGCTATCGATTTGGTGCCTGGTGCCAAGCTTCCTAAGGGTAGGATATTTAATCTTTCATGTCCTGAACGTGAAGCGATGAGGGTGTATATCCAAGAATGCCTGGCCAAGGGTTTCATTCGCCCCTCGACTTCTCCTGTAGGTGCTGGCTTCTTCTTCGTGGGGAAGAAGGATGGTGGTCTTAGGCCGTGCATTGATTATCGTAACCTGAATAAGGTCACCGTAAGGAACCAGTACCCACTTCCTTTGATTCCGGATCTTTTTAATCAGGTTCAGGGAGCCCAATGGTTTTCTAAGTTCGATCTACGGGGGGCATATAACCTTATCCGCATCAAAGAGGGGGATGAGTGGAAAACTGCGTTCAACACACCCGAGGGTCATTTCGAATACCTGGTCATGCCCTTTGGGTTGTGTAATGCCCCTGCTGTCTTCCAGAATTTTATTAATGAAATCCTGAGAGAGTACCTGGGTAATTTTCTTGTTGTATACCTTGATGACATACTGGTGTTTTCCAAGGACTGGTCCTCCCACGTGGAGCATGTCAGGAAGGTGCTCCAGGTCCTTCGGGAGAATAATCTGTTTGCGAAGACTGAAAAATGTGTCTTTGGGGTACAGTAGATACCATTTTTAGGGCAAATCCTCACTCCTCATGAATTCCGCATGGACCCTGCCAAGGTTCAAGCTGTGGCGGAATGGGTCCAACCTGCCTCCCTTAAGGCGTTACAGTGTTTTTTAGGGTTCGCCAACTATTACAGGAGATTTATTGCCAACTTCTCGGTCGTCGCTAAGCCTCTTACGGACCTTACCCGCAAGGGTGCCGATGTCCTCCATTGGCCCCCTGAGGCCGTCCAGGCCTTTGAGACTCTCAAGAAGTGCTTTATCTCGGCCCCCGTGCTGATTCAGCCCAACCAAGAGGAGCCATTTATTGTGGAGGTTGACGCTTCCGAGGTGGGAGTGGGGGCCGTCTTGTCCCAGGGTACCAGCTCCCTCACCCATCTCCGCCCCTGTGCTTACTTCTCTAGGAAGTTTTCGCCCACGGAGAGTAACTATGATATTGGTAACCGCGAACTTCTAGCCATTAAATGGGCTTTTGAGGAGTGGCGGCACTTCCTGGAGGGGGCCAGACACCAGGTAACGGTCCTTACGGATCACAAGAATCTGGTTTTCCTAGAATCGGCCCGGAGGCTTAATCCTAGACAAGCTCGGTGGGCACTATTCTTTACCAGATTTAATTTCTTGGTTACCTATAGGGCTGGGTCCAAGAATATTAAGGCTGACGCTCTGTCACGTAGTTTCATGGCCAATCCTCCTTCCGAGAAGGATCCCGCTTGTATTTTACCCCCTGGTATAATCGTCTCTGCCACGGATTCTGATTTAGCTTCTGATATCGCGGCTGATCAGGGTGCAGCTCCCGGGAACGTCCCTGGGGACAAACTGTTTGTTCCCCTGCAATACCGGCTGAGGGTACTCAGGGAAAACCATGACTCCGCTCTATCTGGTCATCCTGGCATCTTGGGCACCAAACACCTCATTACCAGAAACTATTGGTGGCCTGGGTTGCCTAAAGATGTTAGGGCTTACGTCGCCGCTTGTGAGGTTTGCCCTAGGTCCAAAACCCCTAGGTCCCGACCTGCGGGCCTACTACGTTCCTTGCCCATTCCCCAGAGACCTTGGACCCATATCTCCATGGATTTTATCACCGATTTGCCTCCATCTCAGGGCAAGTCGGTGGTGTGGGTGGTAGTCGACCGCTTCAGCAAGATGTGCCACTTTGTGCCCCTTAAGAAGCTACCTAACGCCAAGACGTTAGCTTCTTTGTTTGTGAAACACATCCTGCGTCTCCATGGGGCCCCAGTCAATATCGTTTCTGACAGAGGGGTACAATTTGTTTCCTTATTTTGGAGAGCTTTTTGTAAAAAGTTGGAGATTGATCTGTCCTTCTCCTCCGCCTTCCATCCCGAAACTAACGGCCAAACAGAAAGGACCAACCAATCCCTGGAACAGTATTTAAGGTGTTTCATCTCTGACTGTCAATTCGATTGGGTCTCATTCCTTCCCCTTGCTGAATTTTCCCTGAATAACCGGGTCAGTAACTCGTCAGGGGTCTCCCCGTTTTTCTGTAATTTCGGGTTTAACCCAAGGTTCTCCTCCGTCTCCCCTGGTTGTTCCAATAATCCTGAGGTAGAGGAGGTTCATCGGGAACTGTGCACTGTCTGGGCCCAGGTTCAGAAGAACCTAGAGGCGTCCCAGAGCGCACAAAAGATTCAGGCGGATAGTAGACGTTCTGCTAACCCCCGGTTTGTCGTCGGGGATTTGGTCTGGTTGTCGTCCAGGAACTTGCGCCTTAAGGTCCCGTCCAGGAAGTTTGCTCCCCGATTTATTGGACCTTATAAGATCATTGAAGTCCTCAACCCTGTATCCTTCCGTCTGGAGCTCCCCCCATCCTTTCGCATACATGACGTCTTCCATGCCTCCCTCCTTAAACGCTGCTCCCCGTCCTGGTCCCCCTCGAGGATACCTCCTGTTCCCGTTCTCACCCCTGAGGGGGTGGAATTCGAGGTGGCCAAGATTATGGACAGTAGGATGGTCCAGGGCTCCCTCCAGTACCTGGTCCATTGGAGAGGATACGGGCCGGAGGAGAGGACTTGGGTACCTGCCCGTGATGTTCACGCTGGGGTATTGATCAGGAGGTTCCACCTCCTCTTCCCCACTAAACCGGGTCCCCTTAGTAAGGGTCCGGTGGCCCCTCATAAAAGGGGGAGTACTGTTAGGGATCTGCCAGGTACTTCATCTAGCTATACTCCTGGGATTAATCAATCCACACCTGAGGCCAGACCTGCTCGACTGACACCATCTCCCACCAACCAGGGTGGCAGGCTCAGGAGTGGGAGAGCCTATCACGGCCTGGTCTCTCGGAGTTAGCTCCGCCCCCTGCCCTGTGCTCTCCCTCAGTGCTTGTAATTCTTTTGGATTCCTGGCCCCACTGCTGCTTGCTCCAGCCTGCTTCTGCCGTGCTTCTGCCTTGCTGCAGTTCTGCTTGACCTGCTTGCTTGCCCTGGCTTGCTTCTGTCTCCGTGCCTGCTCGGGTGTACTCACTTCGTCCTGGTCCTGACTGTTCGTTCGCCGCCCCGTTTCCTCGTGGCGTTCCGTGGCTACTGCCCCTTCCCTTGCGTGTTCCCTGTTTGTCTTCCTGTGCACTTAGCCAGCGTAGGGACCGCCGCCCAGTTGTACCTCGTCGCCTAGGGCGGGTCGTTGCAAGTAGGCAGGGACAGGGCGGTGGGTAGATTAGGGCTCACTTTGCCTTCACCTCCTTCCTGCCATTACATGAAAGGGACGATAATTATAATTGAAAGGGGCAGATACAAATTTAATTTATAACTCCAGAGAGGTGTGATATAGTTGGAAGAACTCCTTTATACATAGTCCAGGGTGGGTGGGACAGGTGTTACACTGGTATGTCGTGCCTCTTTTGGCACAGAAACGACCGATTTTCTGGGGGCGCTTTTTTTTTTTCTGTGGACGGCACTTCACCAGGAAAGTGCTGCCCTGGAACTATCCTGGGGACATCACTACTTGAAGAGGTAGAACTTTCCCCTACCTCTGCCACATTCCCAAAGAGAAGGAATTTGATTACCTTCTCCTGGTACTCCAGGTTAGTCTCCTCCTGACCAGTGCTCCTGTATATTATAAAGGAGTTGTACAATGCCATTTTGACAAAGTACACCGCCAATTTTTTGTACCACATTTTTGATTTCCGCATGGCATTCTACGGCTTGAGCATCTGGTCAGAAAAGTCCACCCCCCCCCCCATGTATTTGTTATAGGCCTGGATGCAGACAGGCCGTAACGTGGTGGTGGGTGTTGCAAGGGAGCAGGTGGCGTCATGAATGGATGTCAGCATTAGGACATCCTTCTTGTCCCTGAATTTTTTAAAAAGGACCCCTTCGCTATGGAGCACCCTGCTCTCCCCACGCTGCAGGGGTTGGCCTAGAAGTGTTTTTGGGAGCTGTTCTCAGTTTTTTGCGGACAGTCCCACACGCCACTGTTTTTTGCTCCGCCAGGCATTTGAACAGGGGTACACTTGTGTACCAGTTGTCTATATACAAGTGGTACCCCTGATTAAACAGTGGGTGCAGGAGGTCCCAGATAATCTTCCCAGTTGTGGTCAGGACAGGTGGACAGTTTGGGGGCTCAATCTGACTGTCCCTTCCCTCATATATTCTAAAAGTATGTGTGTAGCCCGACTCCGACTCACACAACTTATAGATCTTGATGCCATACCTGGCACGTTTGTTGGGCAAATACTGCCTGAACTTCACCCTTCCCTTGAAATGCACCAGGGACTCGTCAATGGCAATTTCTCTTCCTGGGGTATGGGACGACGAAAATGTTTGGGCCAAATGGGAAATAAGAAGTCTAATTTTGTAGAGTCGATCGAAATTTGGGCCATTCTGGGGGGGGGGGGGCACTGGGAATTATCATTGAAATGTAAGAATTTTTGGATTGCCTCAAAACGAGCCCTGGGCATTGTGGTGCGGTATAAGGGGCAGTGGTAGAAAATATCCGTAGACCAATAGGCCCTCATCGATGGCTTCTTCGTTAGGCCCATGTTTAGGACCAATCCTCAGTACTGCAGCATTTCTGCTTTGTCGGTGGGATGCCACCTGTATGGCCTGGCATAAAAACTTTCGGGGATGACAGCAATAAATTGTTGAGCGCAAAGGTTTGTTTGCTCAAAAATTTTGTCCACAAGGCTGTCTGAAAAAAAGAGCTTGAAAAATTCAATTTCGGACAGCCCTGCTGTCTGAACTTGGACCCCTGCAGCAGCAGTAAAGTCCGGTACTTGGGGGGTGTAGGAGGTTGGGGGCAACCAATTGGGTTCAGGTGCAGGTGTAACCTGAACACTAACCCTCCTGCGACTGCGAGGAGGTTCTTCGGTGTCGCTTGAGGAGGACAGAACAAAAGCGGACCCAGCATCACTCGCAGTATCTGTGTCTGAAGCGAGCATATCATATGCCACCTCTGCAGTAAAGGTTTTGCGGGCCATTTTTCTATCATTTTTACTAACTGTATATGTGGACTTGTATACTAAAGTGCTGTATACAACAAATGTATAATAACTTTTTTTTACATAAAACACTAAATACTAACACTAATGTACACTAATATATATATATATATATATATATTATCTTATGACACTAAAACTCTCACTAACACTGACAAAAAGACTGACGCTGACTGACAATCACACTGACTGACGCACTGACCTAACACGAACGTATGCTAATTTTATTTTCTGACACTAAAACTGGCTAACGGTGACTAAACTACACTGACAAAAAGACGATGACTAACTGACGCTGATTAATTGACAAACAGGCGGTCTGACACTAACAGACGGTCCGACGCTGACCAACAGACGGTCTTACACTGACTAAATTGACGCTGACTAACACTGACTAAATTGACGCTGACTAACACTGACTAAATTGACGCTGACTAACACTGACTAAATTGACGCTGACTAACACTGACTAAACTTTTTTCTAGAGCTTTATGATATATATTTTTTTTTTTTTTTTTTAAAGCTCCCTTATAGACTGGGAGAGCAAAGGAGGGGTTGATCACAGTTAAAGGCTGTGATCAAGGGGTTAATGTGTGTTTTGGGGGGGGGGGGTTTTCACTTCTTCTTCACACGACGTCCACAGGCTCCGATCTCCTTAACTTCCTGACTCCAACAGGAAATCAGAGCCTGTGACGTTGTTCTTCTAAGGTACTAAGCTCTGATTGGAACGTCTGAACAGACTAACCAATCAGAGCAATCTGCAGCAAGGGACCGCTTTCATTGGTCCCTTGTAGTCTGCCCGTAAATCAGGGCAGACAGACTGTAAAGTTAACCGCCGCTGCGGTGTTGCGCCGTGCGGCGGTTAACTTATAAAGTGCAGACGTAACTGCACGTCAAGGTGCGCGAACGAACTGCACACATTGACGTGCATTAAAGGCAAGGTGTGGGAAGGGGTTAAAAACTTCCACTCCTGTATAGATTAATAATTTTGTTTATTTATTAAATTTTTCACATTTATTTACTGATACTTTTGCCTTTTAATTTGATGAATTTACCCACATATTACTTGCTTTATTGCCCCATTACAAACTGGAACACAAAATAACTAAAACAAAACTAAAAATTCCCATTATATCCCTAAATTAATAAAACATATGGAATATTTCTGTACTACAGAAAAAAGCGTAACAGGTGTGTTTCTAGATTGCTACCTACTGCAAAAAAATTGAACTAGCTCACACATCTGTAAAAAACAACAATTGTTATATTGAGCTTTCAAAAGTCTTATTACACTCCTAGATGAAAACCTTCACAAGTTAATAATTATCATATCTTTTGATAAACTGATTTTTTTTTATATTTTTGTCTGTATTTGCCTGTTATTATGACCGTGATCTGCCATATACAGCTGGAATATTCATTCTCATAACTGGTGATATGGGCATTGTGCTTTTTTTTTTTTGAGGAATTTAAGCTGTTCAGGATCAGTACGAGTATGAACTCTAGATGGTTATATTCCGGTTTTTCACTGACCTCTGAAAACCGACAGTACTTCTGGTAAAGCTGACAATACTTTGAGGATTGGTGGTCCTTTACTATCCATATATACGGTGTTGGACACTGAACCTTTAAATATTCTTCAGGTGACACTTTGTTTTGCGCACATTCCAGTTCCTACCTTGGCAGCGGTTTACACTATGCCAAAAGGACACTTTAGCAGCTATCCTGTCCGTCATTGTACTCCTGTCTGTGATGATAATGAGATGACTTCTGAAAAGTGCTCATTGCAGAACAGGAAGTGTCAGTCTATTAGAAGGCTCAGTGGCCAGAATTAAAGACTGCAATATTTTAGGATTTAAAAAATAAATAAATTATATATATATATATATATATATATATATATATATATATAAAATTAAAGAAAAAACATAACCAAAAATTCTTAAAAAATATGTTTAAACACTTGATTTAAAGCATAGGTTAATCTCTGACAACACATTACCTTTAAGTTAGTTTAATATAAAGTAGACAACTAAAAATCAGTACTTCCTACCTGGGAGCTTTCTGTTCCTGGCATTGCTAGTAGACAGCGTTCAGTATTCAATAGAGAACATTTACAGAAACCAAGATTATCTACAGGTATAGACCCCATCACTTCGTTCCTTCCTTCCGCTAAATTCCATGTACATATCTGTAGATCTCTACCCTGACTGTGAAGGAGAGAGTGAACATCCATATTAATTCTGGCAGATTATTGATAATTATTTCCTAGCTACCAATAACTGCCTGGAGAATAACAAAAGCTTTGTTCTCTGTTTTATTTTTGGGTTTTTTAATTGACAGTATGAAGACATTATTAAAGATGTTATATAACTTATGCCTTGTAATTATATTTCTTGTGACTAAAGTCTGGGTCTAGTTACATTCCTTGGAAGATGCAGTGCCAAGGCATGCCAATATATTCTCTATAGTAATCCACCAACCAAATAATTGGATGTTTGTTAATCACCGTAAAATCCTTTTCATTTCACGTACAGTACATTGGAGGACACAGGGATGACTGTGGGTATAACTGCTGCCACTCGGAGGCGGACACTAAGTGAAAAAGAGTGAGCTCCCCCTACCAGCTATATTCCTGCTGAAGGCGCAGAGCTAAACCGGTTTTATACAAGAGCATTAGGAGAAGCAGAGAGTGCAAACACTAATGCAACAATAAGAACAATCATAAACAGGAAAAACTATGTGAGAACCCGAGGGAAAAAACACCTGTGAGGACAAAACGGCCATACTACCGAAAGAGAACCAAAATGGATGGGTGCTGTGTTCTACACCGTACGTGATCAGAAAGGATTTTATGGTGAACAAAAATCCCATTTTCTCGTCCATGTCATTGGGGGGGGGGACACAGACATAAGTGTGGGACATTTCCAAGCAATGCACAGGGGTGGGCCAATAACAGAAACAACAAGTTTGCTCAATGCACTGCTGTCTGCAGTACCCGGTGACCAAGAGACGTCAGAGGATGCAAAAGTATGTACCCTGTAACAAATGAAAAAAGGTGTGAAGAGAAGACCAAGTAGTTATCTGGAAAGGCAGTTATTTAGCCTATAGGAAGGTATGGCTCACCAATCGCTGACTGAATCCATCAGAATATGGTGGTTTTGGAAGCTGCCATTCCCTGCTTCCGGACCTCTGGAATGATAAGTGAGTGAAAGCGATGTAAAAAAGTTGTATGTGCCAGATAGATGCACAAGGTGCGAACCAGGTAAAGCTTGACAAAAGTCCTATCCCTTGGATGTGAAGGAGAGAGAAAAAAAGAAGGCACAACTATGTCCTCGTTAAAGGGAATGTGTTGCCAGAAAAACATGTTTTTTTTTTAAAAATTAAACATTTAGTGTGTGGGTGATTAAACATTGTTCAAATTTTTTTTATTTTTTTGCACGAGTCCAGGAAATATTATAAATTATTTCTAATTTATAATACTACCCATTTTTGGTCACTAGATGGAGCTGTTCCCAAAATTGCAGCATTGCAACATTGGGTTAAAAGCCCTCGCTCTAGTGAGCTCTCAGCATCCCCCCCTCCTTTATCCTGGCTAGTGCCGGGATAAACGAGGGGTTTGAACGGTGTAACCTCCTACACTGTGTGTCGCCATTTTTTGAGCTAACCCACAGTGTAGTAGGTTTACATACAGTAGTAAACACACACAAACACGAACATACATTGAAATCTCTTACCTGCTCCTGCCGCCGCGGCTCCCTCCGGCCCGTCCGCTCCGTTTGCTGCCGCTGGTGCAAGTGCACAAATCCGGAAGCCGCGACCGGAAGTAGTAATATTACTGTCCGGCCGCGACTTCCGGTCCACAGGAAAATGGCGCCGGACGGCGCCAATTTCGAATAGGACTGTGTGGGAGCGGCGCATGCGCAGTTCCCACACAGACGCCGTACACTGCAGTCAATGGGACGGGAGCCGTTCGCAGTCCCTATGGGACTGTGGCTGCCGTATTCCATGTCTGTATGTGTCGTTAATCGACACACACAGAAATGGAACAAAAAATGGCAGCCCCCATAGGGAAGAAAAAGTGTAAAAATAAGAAAAAGTAAAACACAAACACACAAATGAATATAAACGTTTTTAATAAAGCACTAACATCTTTAACATATAAAAAAATAATTTGTGATGACACTGTTCCTTTAAGGTGGAATGCGGATACCACTTTCAGCAGGAAGGAGGGAACTGGGCAAAGAAACACCTTGTCTTGGTATATAAAGCCTAAAAAGGAGACTGGCAAGATAAGGCCGCCAATTCAGAGACACACCAAATGGAGGTGATGGCCACCAGAAAGGCCACTTTTCAAGACAGAAAACAAAAATAAATGCTGTCGAGAGTCTAAAAAGGGGAAGACTGCAGCACCCAAAAGGACCAGATTAAGGTCCCAAGGAACCAGATGGTGGTAGGAAGGAAACATGTGCCACTCCCTACAAAAAAAAACAAAAAACTGAACAACCAATTTTGCTACCAGGAAAGATACCCGATAAGGCAAAATCCTTAAAAGTGAGCAAACGAGCGAGGGAGAACTGCATCGGTTGGAACGGTTTCTCTTCACACTAGTGGAAAAAAGCATGTGGTAATTTTGAGATGACAAAGGTTTCCTATCTTCCAGAATTGCTAGGATGACCCGCTCAGACAAACCACAAACTCTCAGTACAGCGGCTTCAATAGCCACGACGGTAAACGAAGCATAACTAAATTCCGGTGGAAGGGTGGACCTTGAGAGAGTAGATCGTGTCACAGGGCAGACGCCAGATTGTATCAGCTTTGAGAGTGACCTGTCTGTGTACCAGGCCTTACGGGGCAAATCAGGGACGAGTAGAATACCGGTACTCCCTCCAATTTGACCTGGTTAATGATTCGAGGAAGAAAAGGAAAGATGTACAGGAACTGGAATTGGACCCACGGAATGAACGTCTATCGCCAGCACTAAGGAAGGTTTTGATGGCTGTACCTCATCGAGTGCTGAATCTGAGTCAAAGACCTTGTACTCAGATCGATCCACTTCTTTTAAGGAAAAATCAGAGCCCAGGCCTTTTGGTGAAGGGAAGGCAGCTGAGGTTGAGGAAATTGAATGCTGACGAGACCGGCAGTTCTTGCTCGTTTGAATGGTCTGCTGCGTAGTAGGTCAGCGGAGGAAGAATCCTACGGTGATGGACCAGCCTGGGCTTATGGTGACAGTTTTCCCAACATACCAATAATGGACTTAGATGCCTTGGAAAGTTCTAATATGGACATAGACAGAGAGCACACCCACTCTGATTTGGGACACGGTGGGGGGCAATGTGGGAATTGGTTCACTGACGAGCTGTCTAGGCCTCAAGAAGTTGGAGCGGAGGGGTTCAGATTGACCACACTAAAATTTGTTATTACATTGAAAACAGGCAAAATGGGCAACCGTTTCCAGCTTAGGGGCTTTCAAATCTGGGTTCAGACATGGTGGCCACACACCGCTACATCCCGGTATGCAGAGAATAGTGGGGGATGAGAGCTACTGCTTAGAAAATTGTACAGCTACTGACTAGGAATAAATGATGGGACCAACGGGCTGCAGGATGGAATATTGGAGGAGAAAAATGGCAAGGGCAGAGCCTACAAGATCCTTAGAAGTGCAGAGAGTGGTGTCTGTTCTGGTACTGCAGTCAGTGAGAGAAAGGAAGAGCTGCCGCCAAAAAAGGAACTGCCCCTAAAAAGGCCACCTGCCAATGAGAACCACTGGAAAGAGTGCGCCCCATGGGAGCAGCATCCTCCCTCCTGTTGAATAAAACCCCACCCACGGCCTAGCGAGGCCAGAAGCCAGGTGCTA
Organism: Rhinoderma darwinii; assembly: GCF_050947455.1. Classification (NCBI taxonomy): domain Eukaryota; kingdom Metazoa; phylum Chordata; class Amphibia; order Anura; family Rhinodermatidae; genus Rhinoderma; species Rhinoderma darwinii. Next base: position 456,035,432 of record NC_134687.1, read on the forward strand.
AATAATTGGTGCCTGTTGTGGAGCGCCACAGAGTTTGGCGATCTGCCGAAATAGCGCCAAGGCAGAAAAAGGAAAGGAAAAAGCAGGAGGGGGTGTCCAAGCAAAAAGGTGCCCACTATGGAAAGAAAATGGCAGTTGGGAAGCCTCCGAAGGAGACACAAACTGTGTGCCAAAAAAACGGAGGATGTGAGCAGAGGAGACCTGAAAGGCCTGTTTGAAAATGGGAGGTCTGAGGGGGGTGAGGGCTTACCCATATCTACTACTACATACCTCTCTAGATAGTGCCAGATCCTAGATGTCCAGCTGGGTCACTCCTGCAGCCTACATCTCCTTGGAGTGAGGAAACACTTTGATTAAAAGTGATGCGGCCCCTGAGTGACCCTACGCTGGTGGGCAACAGAGGATTAGAGTGTCTTGCTTTCTCGAGACAGGACAGACAACAGTGAGGTTAGGCCACACTGTTTTCCTTTTCTGTTTGGGGGGAACAGAGATATCTAGTCAGCCCTGTATTCCCGGCATAATTTAGCTCAGTGCCTGCAGGAGGGATATAGCTAGTTGGAGGACTAACACATTTTTTACTTAGTGTCCACCTCCTAAGGCATCAGCTGTACCCATGTTGATCTCTGTGACCCCAAAAATACAAACGAGAAAAATTACTTGTACAAAACTGTAAAGGGTAACTTCATACTGTCTTGTGGTTGCTTGAAACATTGTTTTCTAAATTCCATAATACCAAGCTCCGATACTCTAAGGTGTAATACTGTTAAGTTCGTCTGGTTCAGAGAAGACTCCATGTACAAAAAGTGACATTGTTGTTGCCTCTTGGATCATAAAAGGGTTATTCCCACCATAGACATTTATGGCATATCCACGGGATATGCCATAAATGTCTGATAGATGCAGGTCCCAGCTTTGGGACCCACACCTATGTCGAGAAAGAGGGTCACCCGACTCGCCTGGTGAGGCAGTTCTGTAACGCCCATATGAATCAATGAAAAAAGCCACGTACAAGCACGGCCACCCCTACATTCATCCCGAGGCCGACTCACCAGACAGGACTGGGTTCGGGAGACCCCCGTTCTCAAGATAGGTGCGGGTCTTAGAGCTGGGGCCCGCATCTATCAGACATTTATGGCATAAATGTCTAAGGTGAGAATGCCTCTTTAAACTAGGGGATATTACAAATGGAATATTATTTTGATTAACAGCTAAATGTCTTGGCTCTGCCTCTTCAAAGGAATATTAGTCCCTCAGTAGCAACTTTAATTTTTTATTAGTACTGTGCTTATTATAATATACACTTCAAAAACATCTACAATCAAATACACTGGATAAGTAGGCATTGACAGAGAAGCAAATCCAAGTACAGTATACATTAAGTCAATACATTACAATACAAGTCAATACATATCTAATAATTTAGTGGCAGATTACATACACTGTAAATATGGTACGTGAATCAATCAAAAGAATGAACCCTTTCACTGCCAATGATGTATGTTATACGTCATGAAATTAAAACACTATGCTCGGGTAGAATATAAGAACTAGAGCTTCTTGGTATGCCCAGAATCTTAGCTTTCAAAATTATACTGGGATCATAGCTCTGGCAACACTTGTTTAAAGTCGGGAATAGGTTGAAAAGTATTACTTAATTTCATGTGTTTTCAATGGGGAGAGGAGAATGATCCATTGGCAGATCCCTCTGGCAGCAGCTTGTCTCCCGCGAGAACAAATGATCAAGCATGTTAAATTACAACATGCCCAATCCTTCTTTCCCCCAACATCTGCTGTTGGGAAAGGGTTGGGACATCCCCATACACATTACAGTCATCCAGCCCACTGAAATTGGCAGGTTGGGACGACTTTCCTCTAATGTGTATAGGCACCCTTACTGTCATATCTCCATTTGGAACGCCTTCGAGTGATCCTAGGCAGGTGAAACAAACTTTTGCACGTTATAACCGCCCTTACCAATAAGGGAGGATACGTGCTCTCTTATTGTCACATATAGGGGGGGGGGTTTCCTACAAAAGGGCTTGGCCACACGTAGCGAAATAGCTGCGTATTTTCCGTCTGAAATTGCGGTCAGAAAATACGCAGAATACAGTAGCA